>NW_026926719.1:0-28449 GCF_032062105.1 Saccostrea cuccullata | reverse complement strand
AAGTATATGAAACATAAAGTACAAACTTAGCAAGAATCTAAAAATACATACATCAGAGTGTCCGTTGCTGCACACAATGTCCCAGTGAAAATATATATCCCAGTTATATCTCAATAGTGCTTATACGACAAAGTATCTCTATGCATCGAATTGACAGGGTATTTATACAGTAATATAAATCTAGAATATTCTAGAAATTGTTAAAACATGATATTACTGGAACAATCTGGACATACACAAAATTCAAGAATGTTCTAGATAGAATGACCGAACATGTTGACCACTCTGGAATGTTCAAGAAACTAAATGTTACTAATAATATACAAGATGAAACAATACAAATAAAACACACCTCACAACACCTCCCCCCTTAAAAAGTTTGAATGTCAATGAAAACTTATATTATTAAAACATACGTACATTAATACAAAATCTAGTATGTTTACGATACTCTTGACAAGGCATCTGCAATAATATTGTCTTTGCCTTTGATATGCTTAATTGTTATGTTGTATTCTTGTAACAACAAACTCCATCTAGTAAGTCTTTGATTCTTGTTTGACAATTTATGCAAAAACGTCAGGGGGTTGTGATCCGTATATACAAGAATTGGATGCAAAGTAACATTCAGATAAACATCAAAATGCTGTAAGGCTAACAACAAAGCAAGGCATTCCTTTTCAATGGTGGAATACTTTTGTTGACATTTTTGTAAGTTTCTTTGAAAAATAAGAAACAACTCTATCTACATTATCACTATGTTCTTGAAACAAAGCTGCCCCGATTCCAACATCACTAGCATCAACAGTAAGCTTAAATTGCTTAGAAAAATCTGGAGTTGACAGAACTGGGTTGCTCATAAGGACAGATTTAATTTTATGAAAGGATTTTTCACAGTCCTTTGTCCATTCAAAGTTAACTCTCTTTTGTAAAAGATTTATAAGTGGACTAACAACTGAGGAAAAATTTGGACAAAATTTTCTGTAAAACCCAGCCATGCCCAAAAATCTCATTAATTCTTTCTTGTTTGTAGGAATCGGGAACTTTGCAATAGCTTCCACTTTAGCCATTATGGGTGTAACATAACCTTGACCTACTTTATGACCTAAATACTCTACATAAGCATGACAAAATTCACTCTTTTCAAGGTTCACAGTTAAGTTTGCTTTAGCTAAAATGTCAAATAAAGCACGCATGATTCGGAGATGTTCATCCCATGTGTCACTGTATATGATGACATCATCAATGTAGGCCTCGCATCCCTCAAGGTCTTGAAGAAGGGAATGAATCATCCTTTGGAATGTAGCCGGTGCGTTTTTCATGCCAAAAGGCATTACTTTATACTGGTAAAGTCCATCTGGTGTAGCAAAAGCAGATATTTCTTTTGCTCTTTCTGTTAACGGCACTTGCCAGTAGCCTTTCAACAGGTCAAATGTACTGACAAATTTCGCGTTTCCAATGTTGTCAATACAGTCATCGATTCTAGGTATTGGATATGAATCAGTTTTGGTAACAGAATTCACCTTTCTAAAGTCTGTACATAATCGGTACGAACCGTCCTGTTTTGGTACAAGAATACACGGTGAGCTCAAATCACCTTTACTAGGTTCAACAATGTCATTGTCCAACATGTACTGCACTTCCCTTCTTAGGTACTGCAATTTTATTGGATTCAGACGGTACGGATGTTGTTTGATAGGCAGAACGTCACTCACTATGACATCATGACAAGCTGCATTAGTTTTCTTTGGAACATCCGAGAAGATTTGATGATACTCATTCATCAAGTTTTTAACTTGTTCTTTTTGGTGAATGTTCAAATGTCCAAGTTTGGCATCAAAATCAGCCAAAATTTCTGAGTTTTTCAAGCGGACACTCTGATTACAATCTTTCTCATTCATTTCTACACTCGCATCACTTTCAATACAATTTTGAACAGTCTTAGCATTGGCTAAAGTGGAAACTGGTTTTACAGAATTTCGGTCACACCTTTCAAAATACTCTTTTAACATGTTAATGTGACAAACCCGTTTCTCTTTACGTCGACCTGGTGTCTTAACTACATAGTTTACATCACTGATCTTGCTTTCAATTTCATAAGGGCCATAAAATCTGGCCTGTAAAGGATGACCAGGGATAGGTAAAAATACAAGAACCTTATCACCTGGCTTAAACACCCTATTTCTGGCATCTTTGTCATACCACATTTTCATTTTCATCTGAGAATTCTTCAAATTTTCTTGTGCTAATTTACAAGCATTGTAAAGTTTTTCTTTGAAATCAGACACATAGTCTAAAAGATTAAGATCACTAGTCTCAGTCAGCCACTTTTCCTTCAACAATTTCAAAGGACCTCTAACTGTATGTCCGAACACCAATTCAAAAGGACTGAACCCAAGAGACTCCTGGACTGCTTCTCGTGCAGCAAATAGCACAAAATGAACACCTTCGTCCCATTCTTTTTCATATTGGTAACAATAGGTCTTCAGCATTGTTTTTAGGGTTTGATGAAAACGTTCTAGCGCTCCCTGGGACTCAGGATGATAAGCAGTTGATCTATATTGCCTTATACCCAACTCATGCATGACTTGTTGGAACAACCCGGACATAAAATTTGAGCCTTGATCCGACTGAATTGCCTTGGGTGCTCCTACAAAACTGAAAAACTTTGTAAGGGCCTTAACTATGCTCCTTGCCTTTATATTCCTCAGAGGTATGGCTTCAGGAAATCGAGTTGATGTACACATAATGGTAAGTAAATACTGGTTTCCAGATCTGGTCCTAGGCAAAGGTCCTACACAATCCACCAACACTCGACTAAACGGTTCATAAATCATTATAGTGCATATATGTACTGTGCTTTTATGAACTTGAGCAGTAACCTTGGGTTCTTTTGCGAGCTGAACTTACCGTTAAGTTAAGCTCCATTGTAAAATATCAATTATTTACAATGAAGATGAACATTTTATGTCAAAAAAGTGGGGCCTGCCCCCCCCCCCCCAATACTTCTTGCCTGTATAGTAAATCAAAGATACAAAGTTTTTCCAGTAGTAACTTTTTTGCTTATTTAACCATATTTAGGGAGTGAGTGCGGGGTAGCTTGGTGTTAATTTTTGTTGCATCTAAATTACGTTTACAAGTACGTTTATTCAAATGCAATATTTTCATTTATGAAGATTAAAACATGTTTACTGAGGTCAATGGAGCAGGTAATGTGATTCTAAATGATGCAGATTTTCTTTAATTTTAAAGTGTCTTTTTTTTCCTTTCTTCATAAAATAATCTTACACTACATTTGCATGAAATTAAGCAGATTTATATAGATATTGCTCAATTATCGGCGCAATGGCCAAACTTACATAAAAACTTAGAGACTACCTTACATTAAAATTCCGTTTTGTACTTTAATCGTTTTTGGGAGGGGTCGGATATATAAAATGTTGAAGTCATAAAATGTAAAGCATGGGAATCAAAAACATAATTATGTGGAATTAAAGGTTCAAAGTTTTAAGTATAGTAAATTAGAGGATTCAAAATGACATAAGTTAAAATTTCAATGATTTCTATAGAAAAATGGTGTATTATACGTTATTATTTTGAGCAAAAGTCACTACTCGCACGTCTGCTCAAGCTTAATAATTTGATAAAATGTTAAGAAGGATAGCATAAATGAAATTTGTAGTCATTGTTCTTGAGCCGACCAGCGCTCTATAAATTTTATAGTAAAACATGAGCAAATTTTGTAATTTGTTTTCCCATTTCCTCACGCCGCATCTCTGTAAAAAGTAAAAGATTATTAATAAACCTTCAATTTACATGCGATGTTAATTGTTGAGAAGGATAGAATATTTTTTGAAGAAAATAATTGTATGTGTAAGTAATCTTTAAGATTTTCTTTAAAGATTGTTAATCAAAAATTGGTGTACAATGCTTTTGCTGCATTTGAAAACTATCTTCTTTGATTGCTTTTTTTTTTGGAAAAAAGAAAGAAAAACTATTTATTCATCAAATTCTTAAGATTCTGAGCGTAAAACACGTAAAATTTGAAAAGATGACCTATAAATTCAGCATATAAAAAGTATAGTAGAATGATAGAGAGAGAGAGGAGGGGGAGTATGAAAGGTAGCAAAAATGAAAACTTTCAAGGACAACAGCTTTCGTTTATGATGACGTTTAATTTGATATGAAAAAAACTAGTTTTCAGGTTTTAGACTCCAGCACTTGGAAACCATACAATTTTTTTTGCAAGTTTAATATAGAACGTTTTTAATATATATAACTTTAACAAAAGTTAAATATTGATAAAGCAGCTGATTTGAGATGTATTCAATGTCAGTCAGCCAATACCAAAATTTGAAAAGCCAGAAAATAATTGACATTCTGCACTTTATTGACTGGATTTTCCCTCGTAGTAAACTGTGTTTCTGTGAATGATGTTTCAGACATTATGTTTATAACAAAAATTAAGATCTATACTTTGCATTCTTTATATACAAGGCATAAGTATTCTATTTTTGATTTAAATATTCAATCAAGTTTTAATCGTTTTGTACGGGAGCCCATTAAGGCTGGTAATTTTTGCATTTCAATCATTTGTATCTTTGCAGGGTATACAATTATGTTACTGATGTATAAATTTCTGTCTAACGCAAAAGTATTGTTTTTAATCGACCAAAAAAATAATGTCTTTAATTGCAATCTCTTGAAACTAAACGTATGTACAGTTGATTACAATTTTGCCCAATATTCAATTTCCCCCGTCACAGTACTTTTTAAGAATATAAGAATTTATACCGTGTTCTTTGAATTCGCCACGTTTTTAATTTGCCCACTTGTGACAAGGGGAAAGGGACAAAAATAAAACGATAGCGCAAATTTCCCTGTATACAGTACGAAGTATATTACAACAACAGGCATGAAATGTAAGGTGAAAACAAAACTTTTCAAGCACAAAAGTATATTAAGGAATACAAAAACGACCTTTAAATCATGGTAGGGTCAAGTGCCATGGACGATCGAGCATCCCCTGCCAACCTACTACACCCGCCGTGCGCTTCCTGTCATGATCAAGATATAACAGGAACATCCTTGGACAATTCACTTTGTTAATAGTTGCCTAACATCTAGTTTGGAAAACGTCAGTCAGCTTTTGAATCGACAATAGACAGCAACTCATGAAATGATGACTTTCTTTAAACGACAGTGCTGATATTTTTGTTTCGTAATTTTTCATTCAATAACTAACCTAGATTTAAAAATTGTTCCTTCCTAGAACATGCTTTTACGCATCGAAGCAACTGAAATACAGAAGATCACTAAAAATTCGTGACACCTTATTTTCGCGAGATACATGTAGCCATTGACTCTTTATTAGCGAGACTTATTATTTTTCACAAATTGTTATTACTCTATATAATATTTATGAATACTATTATACGCGAGAATGAAATTTTAGTGAGCTCACTATCTCGCATAATTACGCAAAAATAAAGTTCTCGCAAATAAAAAGCGATTAACAGTATATAGATCTCGTATGCGAGTGGTAAAGTTGGACGAAAAAATAATCTCAACACATTCCTCATATAGCCATGTATTCAGGACACCACTGGTGTCCTTCTTTATAAAGATGCAAAATACCCAAATATGTCATTTCTGTTTCAGACTTTGTGGTGGTATTTTTTATTTCAATCTCACTGGGATAAATCGTGTCGACATAAGAATGAAAATCGTTAATTGCCAATTGGTCGTTGGTTTACCAAATGTCGATAAACCCAGAAGTCCTTTCTTCTTTTCATATATAAATATGCACAAATTCTGATTCATTTGAATACAAAAAATAGGTCTGTGAATATAAATTCTGGCTTATAACTGCAGGTCATGTTTTGGAAGATGTTGGTGGTTTCCTTCAAAATATTCTCTCTTAAACAGAATTTACGTCATTTGTAATATCAGATTGGAAATGAATTAAAACATTTAAATGGCAATATGTTCACTTGAGTGTTTTATGCTTCATTAAAATTATACAGTAGAGTTATTGTGGATTCTTCCCTGAGTATCCTATCCTGCAGGAGAGTGCAAATAAAGGCAAACACCTCATCACGGTATAATTGTCGTATGAAAACATCCAGTTGTGTTTTTAAAAGTTTGAGGATTTGAGCAGCATAAAACTTAGACTGTGACTTTCAACTTGGCTGTGTTTGATTTTATGAACGATAATTCATTGCCAGCAATTGCAAAGAGGATGGTAAGTTTATTTTATTTTCTTATTGTTTGTAATATTGTATTTTCAGTTGAAGATGTGAGTGGCCCACCAGGAGAGGTGTGTGCATTCTTCATGTACTGCAGTCACAGTCTGCAATAGAAAGTTCTTGTATGTGGTATACCAGTTGCTAATGTCCCTGGTTTTGTTTATGCTATAGACAAACCCAGTGGATTAAAGAACTGATTTGAGCCACATATAAAATTTTCAGACTGTGACTTATAAAGTAAATCTTGGCTGTGATTTTAACCAAGATTTAATTCTTATACCAGGTCATTCTTTTTCGTGCATTGTTATGGGTCAGAATTACCCGAAATGCCAGCAAAGATCAATAACACAATTTAAACTTAACAATAATTTATTTACAGTAATATATAATAAGTATATGAAACATAAAGTACAAACTTAGCAAGAATCTAAAAATACATACATCAGAGTGTCCGTTGCTGCACACAATGTCCCAGTGAAAATATATCCCAGTAATATCTCAATAGTGCTTATACGACAAAGTATTCACAATTATTGTATATCTATGCATTGAATTGACAGGGTATTTATACAGTATTATAAATCTAGAATATTCTAGAAATTGTTAAAACATGATATTACTGGAACAATCTGGACATACACAAAATTTAAGAATGTTCTAGATAAAATGACCAAACATGTTGACCACTCTGGAATGTTCAAGAAACTTAATGTTACTAATTATATACATAATGAAACAATACACATCTCACAACACCTCCCCCCTTAAAAAGTTTGAATGTCAATGAAAACTTATATTATTAAAATAAACGTTTTGTACATTAATACAAAATCTAGTATGTTTACGATACTCTTGACAAGGCGTCTGCAATAACATTGTCTTTGCCTTTGATATGCTTAATTGTTATGTTGTATTCTTGTAACAACAAACTCCATCTAGTCAGTCTTTGATTCTTGTTTGACAATTTATGCAAAAATGTCAGGGGGTTGTGATCCGTATATACAAGAATTGGATGCAAAGTAACATTCAAATAAACATCAAAATGCTGTAAGGCTAACAACAAAGCAAGGCATTCCTTTTCAATGGTGGAATACTTTTGTTGACATTTTGTAAGTTTCTTTGAAAAATAAGAAACAACTCTATCTACATTATCACTATGTTCTTGAAACAAAGCTGCCCCGATTCCAACATCACTAGCATCAACAGTAAGCTTAAATTGCTTAGAAAAATCTGGAGTTGACAGAACTGGGTTGCTCATAAGGACAGATTTGATTTTATGAAAGGATTTTTCACAGTCCTTTGTCCATTCAAAGTTAACCCTCTTTTGTAAAAGATTTGTAAGTGGACTAACAACTGAGGAAAAATTTGGACAAAATTTTCTGTAAAACCCAGCCATGCCCAAAAACCTCATTAATTCTTTCTTGTTTGTAGGAATCGGGAACTTTGCAATAGCTTCCACTTTAGCCATTATGGGTGTAACATAACCTTGACCTACTTTATGACCTAAATACTCTACATAAGCATGACAAAATTCACTCTTTTCAAGGTTCACAGTTAAGTTTGCTTTAGCTAAAATGTCAAATAAAGCACGCATGATTCGGAGATGTTCGTCCCATGTGTCACTGTATATGATGACATCATCAATGTAGGCCTCGCATCCCTCAAGGTCTTGAAGAAGGGAGTGAATCATCCTTTGGAATGTAGCCGGTGCGTTTTTCATGCCAAAAGGCATTACTTTATACTGGTAAAGTCCATCTGGTGTAGCAAAAGCAGATATTTCTTTTGCTCTTTCTGTTAACGGCACTTGCCAGTAGCCTTTCAACAGGTCAAATTTACTGACAAATTTCGCGTTTCCAATGTTGTCAATACAGTCATCGATTCTAGGTATTGGATATGAATCAGTTTTGGTAACAGAATTCACCTTTCTAAAGTCTGTACATAATCGGTACGAACCGTCCTGTTTTGGTACAAGAATACACGGTGAGCTCCAATCACTTTTACTAGGTTCAACAATGTCATTGTCCAACATGTACTGCACTTCCCTTCTTAGGTACTGCAATTTTATTGGATTCAGACGGTACGGATGTTGTTTGATAGGCAGAACGTCACTCACTATGACATCATGACAAGCTGCATTAGTTTTCTTTGGAACATCCGAGAAGATTTGATGATACTCATTCATCAAGTTTTTAACTTGTTCTTTTTGGTGAATGTTCAAATGTCCAAGTTTGGCATCAAAATCAGCCAAAATTTCTGAGTTTTTCAAGCGGACACTCTGATTACAATCTTTCTCATTCATTTCTACACTCGTATCACTTTCAATACAATTTTGAACAGTCTTAGCATTGGCTAAAGTGGAAACTGGTTTTACAGAATTTCGGTCACACCTTTCAAAATACTCTTTTAACATGTTAATGTGACAAACCCGTTTCTCTTTACGTCGACCTGGTGTCTTAACTACATAGTTTACATCACTGATCTTGCTTTCAATTTCATAAGGGCCATAAAATCTGGCCTGTAAAGGATGACCAGGAATAGGTAAAAATACAAGAACCTTATCACCTGGCTTAAACACCCTATTTCTGGCATCTTTGTCATACCACATTTTCATTTTCATCTGAGAACTCTTCAAATTTTCTTGTGCTAATTTACAAGCATTGTAAAGTTTTTCTTTGAAATCAGACACATAATCTAAAAGATTAAGATCACTAGTCTCAGTCAGCCACTTTTCCTTCAACAATTTCAAAGGACCTCTAACTGTATGACCGAACACCAATTCAAAAGGACTGAACCCAAGAGACTCCTGGACTGCTTCTCGTGCAGCAAATAGCACAAGATGAACCCCTTCATCCCAGTCTTTTTCATACTGGTAACAATAGGTCTTCAGCATTGTTTTTAGGGTTTGATGAAAACGTTCTAGCGCTCCCTGGGACTCAGGATGATAAGCAGTTGATCTATATTGCCTTATACCCAACTCATGCATGACTTGCTGGAACAACCCCGACATAAAATTTGAGCCTTGATCCGACTGAATTGCCTTGGGTGCTCCTACAAAACTGAAAAACTTGGTTAGGGCCTTAACTATGCTCTTTGCCTTTATATTCCTAGAGGTATGGCTTCAGGAAATCGAGTGGATGTACACATAATGGTAAGTAAATACTGGTTTCCAGATCTGGTCCTAGGCAAAGGTCCTACACAATCCACCAACACTCGACTAAACGGTTCTTCAAAAGCTGGAATGGGTTGGAGAGGAGCAGATGGTATCTTCTGATTTGGTTTACCTACCATCTGACAGACATGGCATGACTTGCAAAACTTCGAAACATCCTTTCTTAGCTTAGGCCAATAAAAATGACTCAAAATCCTATTATAAGTCTTATTGATACCTAAATGACCAGCCATAGGTGTATCGTGAGCTAAACTCATGACATCTCGACGATAAGCAGCTGGGACCACTATCTGGTGAACAACACGCCACACTTCATCTGGAGAAGCGTCAGGTGGTCGCCATTTTCGCATAAGGATGCCATCTTTCATATAGAAGCATTCTCCAACTTTAGTAGCCTCTTCTGGTGGAAGTGCCCTCTTACTAAGTTGAATGATATCTGGGTCTTTATGTTGTTCAGAGAGTAAACGTTCTCGGCTGAGGATGTCCTTGCCTTGGCTAACTAGTGGATGCAACTCATCATCCTCACCACCAAATTTTGGTAAAAGTTCTTTCTTCTCTTGCTTCTTGATATTGTGTGGTTCCATGCTTGTTTGAGTGCCATCAAGGTCAGATAAGAAAGTGTCATTCAAATCAATATCAACAGAGGAATTCGTCTCGTCAAAGGCTTGAGTATGGTCTGCCTCCATTTCTCGTCTTCTGGCCATCGCTCTAGTAACAGCACAGGCTGGATAAATGTCATCATCTTCATCATCGCACATGACATCTGGATTGATCTTCTCACAAACTATAGGATCTGGTACAACTTTCCCACCAGCTAAATCGTTGCCTAACAACAAAGAAATGCCTGGAACGGGAAGAGTAGGTCGAACACCTACGATAACAGGTCCAGTAACTAAATCTGACTTCAAACTAATTCTATGCAGGGGAACATCAATGACGCCTAGCTCCACACCCTGTAATAAAACTGACCCACCAGTAGAAGTCTGCTCAGACAAAGGAAGCACGCCCTCTAACAATAACGTCTGTGCAGCACCAGTATCTCTCAAAATCTGGACAGGTTTTATTTCGCTAGAGTCACCGAGTGAAACAAATCCCTGAGACATAAAGGGCTTATAATCCTCCATAGAATCAATAGAACTGGACTGTGAACCCTGGACATCAGGAGTGTCAGAACAAATCGAAACTAAGGCTTCTCTATCACCTCTAACTGCCGCACAAGCATGTGGTTGAGTTTTATCAAAATCATTTTTTCTCTTAAGTTTAAAGCATTCACTGATCAGATGACCTTTTTTCTTACAATAACTACAAGTAGGAAGCGACCCTATTCCAGAAGATCCTTCAAAACGTCCTGGACCGGACTTAAACCACCTTGGGATGGAGACTGGGAACTTGTGAAAGACTGAGACCCTGAACCACTCTTTTTATATGTGTCTGAATTGGTAGAATTACTGCTAGTCTGAGATCTTGATACAAAATTCTTTTTATGAGACAGAGCATAAGTATCAGATATGACTGCTGCCTCTTCAAGAGTTTTCACATTCTTATCTTCTAAATGTGTTTTCAAATCTTGAGGAACACATTCCTTAAACTCTTCTACCAGGATGACTTGGCGCAAATTAGCAAAAGTTTTATCAAGTTTCTTAGATCTAAACCAGTGATCGAATAAATCTTCTTTCTCTCGTGAAAATTCAACAAATGTTTGATTATCAAACTTTCTATACTTTCTGAACTTTTGTCTATATGCTTCAGGTACTAATTCATATGCTTTTAATATTGCTGCTTTGACCTTCTCATAGTCTGAACTCTCAACTACCCCTAGTGCAGAGTATACCTCAGCTGCTTTGCCAACCAGTACACTTTGTAACATTGTTGACCAAACATTTTGTGCCCATTTAAGATTCTCTGCGACTTTTTCAAATTGGGGAAAATATTTGTCTACAGATTTTTATTGAAATTTTGGAACTAATCTGATATTTTTTGCTGCGTCAAATTCAGTTTTGACAACTGACGGTTCTGGTTGGTTTTGTAATTTTAATTTCTCTAATTCAAAGTTCATTGCACGCTCTTCTCTTTCTGCTGCTAATTTGTCTAATTCAAATTTTCGTTCACGCTCTCGTTCTTCTCTTTCTCTTTCTCGCTCTTCTCTTTCTTTTTCTCGATCTTCTCTTTCTAATTTTTCTCTTTCTAATCGCATTTTCTCTAACTCTAATTGAAACTGATATTCTGCCATTTTGTAAGAGCCTAACTCTGATTTAACTGTATATTCTGGAAGATCGTATTTTTCAAAGATGTTTTCTTCTACTAGTTTGTTTGCAACCTTAATTCTAATGTCTTGCTTTCTCTGAGAGGATTTAACATCTAACCCAAAATGCAAACCTAATGCGATCAAGTCATCCTTTTTTAACGTATCAAAAACCTGAACACTTGGTGAACTAAGAAAGTCTGTGACCGAAAACACCATGTTGATTTCTGCTGGCTTATAATCAAATTTAACAAAAAATCAATAAACAAAATTCTGACAATAAACTGCAAAAGTGCAAGAAATTCTTTATCCCGGACGAGCCCCCAATTCTGTTATGGGTCAGAATTACCCGAAATGCCAGCAAAGATCAATAACACAATTTAAACTTAACAATAATTTATTTACAGTAATATATAATAAGTATATGAAACATAAAGTACAAACTTAGCAAGAATCTAAAAATACATACATCAGAGTGTCCGTTGCTGCACACAATGTCCCAGTGAAAATATATCCCAGTTATATCTCAATAGTGCTTATACGACAAAGTATTCACAATTATTGTATATCTATGCATTGAATTGACAGGGTATTTATACAGTATTATAAATCTAGAATATTCTAGAAATTGTTAAAACATGATATTACTGGAACAATCTGGACATACACAAAATTTAAGAATGTTCTAGATAAAATGACCAAACATGTTGACCACTCTGGAATGTTCAAGAAACTTAATGTTACTAATTATATACATAATGAAACAATACACATCTCACTACGGAAAAATTATCTCAAATCTAACGAATTTTACGTCAAATTACCTATGATGTCATAAACACGATTCTTTTTCCCGCCGACTGATGTAAAAACTATCAATATTACAATTTTATAAATCGCTCATATATGTATATAGATTTTGGGGGTATGCCTCAAATGTTACCAGTCTACATGGGTATTTATGTATAAATGTCAAAGGTTTTGATATCTTAATGTAAATAGAATAAAAATTAATGACATATTTTAATTTATTTTCAAGCAGAATACCCAATAGATACTATTTATTTACACTATTATAGAGTAATGCATGTCAATATTCTCTATAGAAGGAAAATCAATAGAAAGCGTCACCAATACCGTGCGTAACGTCTATACATTTAAGAGCCTGTCTACGAGAAAACCATGCAGATATATAGAAAAATGCTCTGTTAGGCACTCTCAAGAACAAACTAATTTTTATTATTAACTTAAAGGACACCCATTGAGAGTCAGAAATATGTTATTTATTTTTGCATCGGTTGTTTCTATTTTTAGTAATTAACAGCCAATAATTCATTTTGGTCAATATTCAAGGGAAAATGCAAAAAAGTTGGTGTAAAAATGACAATTTCAATATTTAAAAACATAAAAGGGCAATGTGTTCTCATAGAAATAAGTCGTAAAATTAAGTTGGAATCAATTTTTTTGTAAAACCCCTATACAGAGGGCTGTCCCGAGGGCACAAATATTGGCATGGTGCCAAGAAATGGTAATGGTTTATTTTTTGTTAATATTCAGGGATACATTTCTTAGAAAGTGACGCTTCTTTTTTCAGAATTTTGTGCATTTAAGAATCTCTAGGATATTATGCCAACAATATGTAAAATCCACCTTTGGACTCTCAAGGACAGAAAAGTTATATCGTAATGAAATTACCTCAAATTCAAATGAGGGAAAAATTCATGATTTTATAAGTTTTACTTTAAACAGTAATTTTAATGAATTTTGTGTAAAATATTTACAAATATAAACAATGAAAATTATTTTTAATTTTATAAAAGCTATAAATATATTTTTTCCTGCTTTTCCTGTGAAAAAGGTATTTTACTATTTACTTAGATTTTGTTTGAATTATCTCCCCTGTTGCGCTCTTCTGTAGAGAAGGTAGATAATGATTATGTTTACGAAGTTTATAAGGGAAGGTATAATGCCCTGATAGTATAATGCCCTGATTGACCTGATTTCATTTAATTCTGAAATATGAAGTAGTAAAGTGCCCAAACAAGTTTCTTTTAACTGATTATAATTAGGATACTAATTGTCTATAAGATTCACCAAAGAAAAAAATTTAAAAATATGTTTTTATTTTGTTTATTTGACAGAGAAAATCAACAGGGGTATCATGTCCTGATTTTGAGGTATAATGACCTGATGTCCTGATAATATGAAACTTCTAATAAAAAGCATATTATCATTAGATTTGTTTAATTTTTTAATCTAAATTGTTTTCAGTAGGATAAATAAGTGTTTTAGAAAAAAAAAATGTGGAAAATATCTTTTATGTCTAGCTCAAAAAGCACTTTTAGAGTTAGCAGGGGTATAATGTCCTGATTTTTTGAATGCCCTGATTTTTGCTTATGACCTGATTTTAACACCTGTGTCTAAACGTATTCTTTAAAACGAATGGAAATTGAAATGCTTTTCATGATTTGATGTTGATTTTCATTCATTATTTATTTTATTTTCTTAATTATGTTGATAATTTTAAAGTTGATGCACTTGATACATACATTTTATTGTAGCACGTACTGTAACGTTTTCGGGTTCTTATATGGGATTCGGCTGTTCTATCTGAACAATTTAAGAATAATCAAATTTCCCAATCACAAATTTAAATTAATAATATATACACTAACGCCTTCGTTTCTCGGGAGCGCGTGCGCCTTCCAAAGACTGAAGCGCGTCCGCTTCTTATCTTCAGTCAAAGTGTATCAAGGTACAATATAAAAACAAACCAAAGCCTCGAAAGTCTATTTCAGACACGTAAGACTTTATTTCACCAAGGTTTCCCTTGAAGTACCTACACCTTTGACTTCTGTTCTGGCGATCTTCTCTCATCAGCCGTCAACAACAGACTCTCCCATCAACCCAATTGTCTCCGTATTTATATACACTCCAGGTCACATGACCTGCGGAGAACCGAAGGGTACAAAAGAGACAGGAAGTTATCACAATGCAACTACCGAGAAACGAAAGGATTATTTGATCTCGATTACAGTTTCGCTTCATTACCCACGCCTCCAGGAAATGCGTCTCGCATTCCTCCTAAATCATGAAGAACAAAACTTAAAATATCATTTACACTGTATACGTTTTTTTTAAAGGGTTTCCTAAGAACGAGCAAAATCACTTAAAATCTGGCAATCAATTATTTACAATATGTACAACAAGTCGCATGCTCTAAATTTTGTAATCTACAACAAAATCATCATGCCAAGCAGGTAAGCGTCTCGTGCGCTTTGGCCTGCTGTTGAAATCAGCGCTGGCATTTGAATTCTCTTCATTACTTGCAGCAAACTGCTCATTAGTGTCAACTTCAGGTAAGTTTTCTGTTTCGTTCAGGATCTCTTGCTCATCCTCAGAAAACATTCCCTCTTCCCCTCTTAATATCTGAGATCTACACTTGCGCATGCGATCGCAATGAATTACACTGCTCTTGCCTCTATTATCCACATGCTACAGTGTAAAGAAAATTAGACAACTTTTTCTCAACTGCGTAAGGACCTCTCCAAAATGATGTAAGTTTTGGAGAGCAGCCACTTTTCCTGGTTGGAAAATACACGAAGACTTTTTCCCCGGGCTCAAACGAAGTCCATGCAACCTTTGTATCATGGTATCTCTTCTGTCGAAGCATTTCTCTTTCAGTATGCTCTCTAACGATTTTATGCGCAGTTTCCAGACGTTCACGTAGAATCCAGACCCACCGATTCGATGGTATATCTTTGATATCCGGGGGCATCTCATACATCAGATCCAGTGGAGTGGTTGCTTCGCGCCCTAGCATCAGCATGTTTGGAGAAAAGTTTGTTGTCTCATGCGCCGTTGATCTGTAGGCCATCAATATGTAAGGGAGGTAAAGATCCCAATCACGATGGTTTTCTTGAACATAGGTACTAAGCATGGAGAGCAATGTCCGGTTAAATCGCTCTACCATCCCATCTGATTTAGGATGGTAGGGAGTGGTACGAGTTTTCTTGATCCCTAGTAACCGACACATTTCCGCAAACAATTTGCTCTCTAATTGGCGACCTTGATCCGAATGTATTATTGAAGGTACACCAAATCTAGCAATAACTTGATCCATTATTGTGCATGCTACAGTTTCTGCTTCCATATCTGGTAGAGCGAATGCCTCTGTCCACTTCGTGAAGTAATCGGACACTACCAGTATATGGCGATTTCCTCTGTCTGTTTCTGGCAACTCGCACAATATATCAGTCGCAATTCTTTCCATTGGAGTACCAGATCCAACAACTTGCATAGGAGCTCTTTGCTTAGGAGTTGGATTCTTTCGCTTAGTACACTTTTCGCAACCCAATACATATTGATGAACGTCTTTTTGAAGACCTGGCCAGTAGTAATATTTTTGCCGTATTTTGGCCAATGTCTTGGTCACGCCTAGGTGCCCTGCTGTATGATTGTCATGGCACATTTTCAGTGCTTTCCTACGCTCTTTATCTGGTATGATAGCCTGGTAAATTTCTTGCCCCGAAGGGAGCAGTACCCACTTTCTCACTATCAGTCCCTCTTTAATGCATAAACGATCAAACTGATTCCAAAGGGATTTTACCACAAATCCTTGCTGTGCTACATTTGAAAGAGATGGTCTCTCACCCTTCTCTTTAACCAAGAACGCACCAATTGAATGTCTTTGTTCTCAGATTGTGCCTCTTTTAAAGAAAGGTCATTTTCTTCGATTGGACAGTCTTGTGCTCACAGCGCGCACTTCGTGCTCTTTTACCGATTCTTCATAAAATCCACACTGAGAACAAGGTATCCTGCTGAGAGCGTCAGCATTTCCGTGTTTACGACCGGGCCTGTGTTCAATCTTGAAATCGTAAGTACTTATCACTTCTAGCCACCTCGCCATCTGACCTTCTGGGTTCTTAAATCGTAAAAGCCACTTCAGTGAACCGTGGTCTGTTCTGACAAGAAAATGAGACCCATAAAGGTAGTGACGGAAATATTTCATAAAATGAACAACAGCCAACAGCTCTCGTCTTGTAACACAATATCGCCTTTCTGCTTTCGTCAAAGTTCTACTTGCATACGCTATCACGCGCTCTTTGTCATCTATTATCTGTGATAGCACAGCGCCTATTGACGTTCCACTTGCATCAGTGTCCAGAATAAACTGCTTGCTTACGTCAGGTAATGCTAATATTGGCGCACTGATTAATCGATTGCGCAATATCTCAAAAGCTTCTTGCGTTTCTGTTGTCCATTGGAACTTCCTACCTTGCTCAGTTAACCGATGCAAGGGTTTTGCTATTGAGGCAAAGTCTCAGAATAAAACGCCTGTAGTAGCTGCAAAGTCCCAAGAAAGATCGAACTTATGAGACAATACTTGGAACCGGCCATTCTGCAACTACTCTTATCTTCTCAGGATCAGTACAAATACCCTCTTTTGATATGATATGCCCAAGGTATGAGACCTTCTCAGCAAATAGGTTGCATTTTTTAGCCTTTAGCTTCAGACCTGCCTGTTGCAATCGCCTGAACACTTCTCAAGGTTTTCCAACATGTCCTCAAACGACTTTCCGACAACAATTATATCGTCAAGATACACCAAGCACTTGTCCCAATGAAGTCCTGCAAGTACTGTTTCCATGAGACGCTCAAAGGTAGCAGGTGCGCAACACAGACCAAAGGGCATAACTTTAAACTGATATAACCCTTTGCGAGTAACAAAAGCAGTTTTCTCCTTGTCAGCGTCTTCCATGCCAACTTGCCAATACCCACTGCTGAGATCAAGTGTGGAAAACATTGCATGTCCGGAAAGATGGTCGAACGCTTCCTATTATTTTGGGGAGCGGATACGCATCTTTCACTGTGACCTCGTTCAATCGACGATAGTCAACGCAAAAGCGCATGGTCCCGTCCTTCTTGCGAACCAACACAACTGGCGAAGCCCACGGGCTCATAGAGGATTCAATGACACCCTTTTCTAGCATTTCGTCGACTTGTTTATCCACCTCTTGAGATAAATGGATGGGTATCCGTCTAGCTGCTTGCTTAATAGGACGTGTAGTGTGCTCGGTAGATATTTTATGTTTCACTACATTGGTACGCCCTAAATCAAAATTTGAGGTAGCAAACAAATCTTGGTGCTCCCACAAAAATCTCTCTACTTTAGATAACTGCACGGAGGACAAATTTACTTTGCAATTGTCCAACAGTTCTTTCAAATCACTGCGCAGTTCGAAAGTATTCTTATCACTTCCTCAGCAGGAGCCCTCTGCGCTTCAACTGCAGTCATTTTTGCAATGAAAGTGCCGTTTCGAATTTGTTGGACATCGTCTGTGACATTCAGGAGGCAAACAGGTACAGTATTATTTCCCTTAACTAAAGTACGACCTACTAGAGCACGTCCACTCTCTAGAAATTTTCGCTCCGCTTCTACCAAGTAATCTGCACTGCCGAATTTGTTTTCTCCTTTGACTTTCGCTTGAATAACTATTTCACTTCTTGGTGGAATGCATACATCTGAGCTTGCAGTCACTCTATAGCAACCTAACGTGCCTTCCCATGAAAATCGACATTCTTCATTATTCAATTTCAGAGAGCTTGTCTGAAGGTCGATTGCGCCATTACAAGCTCTTAAGAAATCAAGTCCAAGAATTCCATCGACAGTGATTTCCGCTACTATCACTTCAGCATTATTCTTTGATTTCCCTACTTGTATAACGAATTGGCCTTTCCCAAACTGAGTAAGTCGTGATCCACCAGCATTCGTTATTATTTGTCCATTATCTACTAATCTAGGCTTGTCTGTCAACTGATCATATATCTTCCTAGACAGTAAAGTTAAGGATGCGCCAGTATCAATCAAAAATTTACTTTTCACACCATTCACTTCAACATCTATGAAAATGCCTGCCTCTTCACATAAGTTGCTTGCCCCGACATTTCCATTTGTACGTTTAGATCTCTTCCGCCTTTGCCGCGTTCGAATTCGACGCGCATTTCCCTTTGCGGAATGATCACTGCGCTCATCAGTATCATTGCCTTTCTTCAATTTAGGACAATTTCTACGAAAGTGCCCTTCCTCTGAGCAATAATAGCATTTTATCTTTTCGCCCTTCCGTCTATTGGCAAATTTACGTCCCCCAGGAACATTTTGACTTATTCCACTGGATTTGTTCTCATCAATGCGCTTTTCTAATGAATCTAATTTCGTCTGAAGTGTCTGTATTAATTTATATAAATCTCTAGGATGTGATTCGTCTTCATTTGTAGACTTTGTGAAACTCACAACGTAACTGTGACCTCTCTTTTCAGTTTTGTAATAGGCATCCAACTCGACTGCCAAACGAATAGCTTCGTTTAAATTTTGAGGTCTGCTTTGTTTGATGCGCAAACGCATTTCAGAATCAGCTAACGCATCGATGAAAGCCTCTTTTCCTAGTGTTTCTCGCACTTCCATTGATACTGAGGAATAGGCCAAACTTGTGAGTCTTCTGATACTCTGTCCTAACTCTGACAAGGTCTCTGATGCTCTATGGCGTCTCTCCTTTAACTGAGCGCGATACAGCTCCGTTTGGTTTGGCGGTGCAAATCTCTCCTCCAGTGCTTTAACCAACAACTCGTACTGCTGACCAGTCTCGGCAGATACATTCCCAAGCACTCCTTGAGCAGCACCTCGTAATGAGACGGCTAAATAGAGTCCTTTTTCTCTGTTGGACCAATTATTAATTGTTGCGCACGCATCAAAATGGGACTTGTAATCAATCCATGAATGACTTCCGTCAAACGTCGCAGGCTTTATGTTACATTCTGCTATTTTCCTTTTGTATTAAGGAAGGGTTGTCTCTGGAGGGAACACTTTCTATCCTTTGCACCCGACCCCCATGAGGTAATTCCTCATTTCTTATTTGCGCAGGAGGCCTTATTTCATTTTGCTCTTTCGATGGTTCTTGCAATTGCACACTCCGTGGAAGTTCAAACGGAGAATGCGCAAGAGTGTTACACAGCAAATGAACTGGATGCGGATGCGCTTTTTGATATCAGGCGCGGCGTTTCACTGCTAGGCCGTGGCGCAATCGCTTCATACTGTTGCGCACTCGCAGTATTATCTGTTGTCAAGGGGGGTGTACTCGTCCCAGATAAGCAGAATTTCGTTGCGCCGTTTTTCTTCTCATCGTAACACCATCTGCATCTTCTCCAAGATGGAACCCTTGTTGTGCGCTTCCACCAGCCATTGTCGCAATGCCTGAATCGCGCATGGGTCTATCTGTAGCAGCTGGTGTAGACTGCTTTTCTAATTCAAGGCGCAGTCGCTCACAGCTCCTTTCGAGAAATGATATCTCCTCATTTATCATTTCCTCCATTGCACACGTTAATTTACAAAGGCAAATAAAACACAATTAAAAACTTGTCAATTTAAAATTTATATTACTTCGATTATTTGCCGAATCCCACCGCGCTGCCACCAAATTTATGTAACGTTTTCGGGTTCTTATATGGGATTCGGCTGTTCTATCTGAACAATTTAAGAATAATCAAATTTCCCAATCACAAATTTAAATTAATAATATATACACTAACGCCTTCGTTTCTCGGGAGCGCGTGCGCCTTCCAAAGACTGAAGCGCGTCCGCTTTTTATCTTCAGTCAAAGTGTATCAAGGTACAATATAAAAACAAACCAAAGCCTCGAAAGTCTATTTCAGACACGTAAGACTTTATTTCACCAAGGTTTCCCTTGAAGTACCTACACCTTTGACTTCTGTTCTGGCGATCTTCTCTCATCAGCCGTCAACAACAGACTCTCCCATCAACCCAATTGTCTCCGTATTTATATACACTCCAGGTCACATGACCTGCGGAGAACCGAAGGGTACAAAAGAGACAGGAAGTTATCACAATGCAACTACCGAGAAACGAAAGGATTATTTGATCTCGATTACAGTTTCGCTTCAGTACTCTAAGCCAGTATTTTAGTATTTTGTGCAAACTTAAGAATTACTATGCAATAACATAATGCAAAATCTTTGAAGAAACTTTTGATTGTTTTAGAGAAATTTATAAGAAATAATTTTTAAGAACAATGATAATTTGATATACTGGCCGCAGTATTGCCAAAATAGTATTTTTTGATTAATGTTCAAAAATAGGCAAAATGCAGATATTTTAGATAAGCCTTGAGGTAACTAAAGATTTTAAAATTGTGGGGGAACAGGTTGTAATTTATGATTTTAAAAATTTTTATTCGTTTGTTGTTTTAAAAGTTACGAGCATTCACATGTTTATGGACAAATTTCTATATTTTTCAATAAAACATCAAATGAATGAAGTACGTCTGTTGACAATATACAACAAAATAAATTGATTAATTAAAAAAATATTATGTACACTGTTTGTGTACATATCATTGCTTGTTTATTATGTCTGATAGTGTCAAAGGGACATACACTGTAGACCACATACCCCCTTTTACTACCTCCCCTATACGGCTTCTGTGATTAACACCTGTGTAATCCCAGTCAACAATGTTCTGCTGATTGCATAAACAAACCTGACAGAATCTATAACTATAACATATTTCAAAAAAGACAAAATTGTTAAATGATTAAAGATTTGATTTTATATACTTATAAAATGAAATTTTGATTTTTGTCTCAAAACTATGTATTACAAATAAAACAATCTAATAAACTTTAAAAAAAAATAATAATTAAGATTCCTCTAAGGCATGTTTATTGAAATATTGTTAATTTGTTTATTTGAGAAAAAATGAAAAATATTTGATACAAAGCTTTAATTCAGTATGTGTAATTATGCATTCACAATATTTTAAGTTCAGTTCTTTCTAAACATAACATTTCCTATGTTGAACTTGAAATTATATATTGCATAAAAAAATTATTTCTTTAAAATACTAAATAATATACTTTTTTTAAAATTAATTCGTATAAATTAAAGAAATAAAGTTATATAGTGGGCCATGACCCTTAAAAAAGAGAAAACTTTTTAAAATATCTGTCTAAATACAATAAATTAAATTAGATAGCTGCATGCCAGATTTTTTTCAATTTTTTTTAGAACCACTAAAAATATCTCTGCTATATCTGGTGGATTGATATTTGAAGTAGGGTAAAACATTGTAATAAGTAGAAATACATTTGTATATATCAGGTCATTTCAAAATAAATTTCTTCTTAAATTGTTGCAAATATTTAGGTGCTAAATTACAAATAAGGTTGTTTAATGAACAAATAAAAAATGATAATGTTTTGAAAACAAATTATACCATTTGATTTTTTTCTTCGAAATATATTGTATCAGGATTTTAGATGCATGCATGGAATTGAACATATTTTATTGTAATATATATATAAAATGGGATCATGTATGGAAAATGAAATTGAGGTTAATAATTATTTTAAAATGCAGCAACTGAGATTTTGTTAAGATTATGTTGATATTAAACAATCAAGACATTCCAAAATATCAGGCCATCAGATGAGTCTTTGGTCATTTCAAAATATCAGCTTGCTAGGTCATTACCTTTTCTTGACTAATAAAATTCTTAATAATAAAAAGAGTACGTAATACTAGTATACACTGTAGAATCACCATATGTAATCAATAATTCCTCTCAATAAAATGTAATATTTAAGGTGATAATATGCATTTTTATCACTATGTCTATGTTTACACGTAAATCAGGTCAATCAGGGCATTCAGAAATCAGGACATTATACCCCCTACAAACTTCAAAAGTGATTTCGGGCAATTATTTAAAACACATTTTCACCCAGACTTAATTAAACTAACTTCATATATCACTCTTAAAAGATATTTTATCAAATATTAATATTTAAATAATCTTAAATTGTGTTTATTAGAAGTTTTTATACTATCAGGTCATCAGGTCATTATACCCCAAAATCAGGACATTATACCCCTGTCAAATTTCTAAGTCAAATAAAACATACAAAAATATTTTGATTCTGCAATTTCTTCATGGTTCTTAAAGAAAATGATAATATTCATCATTTCCAATAAAAATAATATTGTTAATGTGCATAAAAACTCTTTATTTCAGCATATATATGAAATCAGGTCAATCAGGGCATTATACTATCAGGGCATTATACCTTCCCAGTTTATAAACAGATGTCTGTCATCTAATCGTTTTAGGCATAAATTATCTGTGATTTGAAGAAAACTGTCCTCCTGTGAAAGTAATTTGTTACGTATATACTAGTGGCCTCTGTATAAAATGCATAAAAATTATGAAAACCATCGGGATCGATGTACGGTTCCTTAACCACGTGTAAACATTGTGGCATCCTGAGACGTTTTGTTAGTTGTTACCGTTTTGTACGTCCTCAGAAAAAGATCCAGGTGCGTGAATTGTTAACGACTTTTCAGATTCTGGCTCTGATTTTGATGAATATGATTCTGACAGCGAACGTTCATTTGGTAGCAAGACGGATGTAGTGATGATGATACCGAATCAACAATGTTTGAATTTGAAAAAGGAACAGGTAGGTGGATCTTGGTTTATAATACTATGTACCTTATAAAAAGGCTTATTGATATGTAAAAAATAAATAAATAAACAATTTTGATGGGGACTTGATTATGGACAAGAGAAGATTTCAAGACACTATCAGGCCTGGTACAATCACTATATTTAGCTACATACTAGTTTGATTTACCTATTTAGTTAGTTTTATTCACCTACCTGAATAGCTTTATTTAGCTACCAAAGTAATTTATTTCTATAAAAATTACCTACTAGCAAATCTAGTGATTGTACTGGACCTGAATATATACCTAGCAAACCTGTCAAGAGAAATCTCAAGGTTGGTACTTTACATGTAGCAATAAAAATATCTGTGAACGGGAAAAGGAGAAAATGATGGCTAACCCGGGAATCAACCCGGGCCCCTGTATCTCTAGTCAGGTGCTCTACCTACTGAGCTATCCAGGCCATATCCAGGGCCCCAAAACCCATTACATTCCCCTCCTTAAACGGTCTTCCCCCTCGAAGACACAACCCAAGTTCTTATTCCCCCTGGCAGGACTTTCACCTGCAATTCCGGGGGTGGTAAAGGCACCAAATCAAACGGGAAAAGGAAAAAATGATGGCTGGACCGGGAATCAAACCCCGGGGCCCCCTGATCTCAGTCAGGTGCTCTACCAACTAGCTTCCACCCCATATCCACAGCCCTAACCATTAATTCCCCCCTTTTAAATGGTCTTCGCCCTCGAAGACACAACCCAAGTTCTTATTGCCCCTAGGACTTTCACCAGCAATTCCAGGGGGGCAAGGGCACCAAACGCAGGAAAGGAAAAAATGCATGGCTGGACCGGGTTTAACCCGGGCCCCCCTGCATCTTAGTCAGGTGCTCTACCAACAGCTATCCAGGCCATATCCAGGGCCCCTAACCATTACATTCCTCCCCCGGTTTTCGCCCTCAAGACACAACCCAAGTTTTATTCCCCCTGGCAGGACTTTCACCTCCAGGGGTGGAACGGCACCAAACTGAAAGGAAAGGAGAAAATGTATGGCTGGCCCGGGAACCCCAACCCGGGACCCCTGTATCTCTAGTCAGGTGCTCTACCTCGGGGCTTCCGGCCAATCCAGGGCCCCAAACCATTACATCTGAAAATTCAACAATATTGCAAAATATTCACATCTGCAGAATTATAAATAGCATAAGTAGCCTTTGTGGGGTGATGAAGAGGGAATGAAAAGTTGAATAGGGAGGGGTTTTTAAAACTGTTTATAATAGGGACATTTTTAAAATTTATAGGTGGGTCTTCACTGTCAAATTAAAACACCATTATTGCCTCATATGTGGGCTGCATGATTATAAAGAATCTCATTAAACAAAATATTTTTTTCAAACATGTATTTATGAAATGTTATGAAATTACAGTTATGATTTTTGGCTTTTCATATATGATTAAAGGAAAAAAAGTTGTCAAATACTTGTGCAGACTTTTCAAATGAAAGGTCATCATATGTTCCTTGACAGGTTTGTGTTTAAAACATAACTAAAATTATAATAAAGTCTGGGAAATTATATTTGTAACGAATATTTCCTTTCATTCTTATATTTCTGTAATTTCAGATTATTCAAATTATTTCCCCGGTTAGGGCTGGGCTATAAATGGGGTTTTCAGCTGTGGGAGTATAAAGAATTACTACATAGGGTTTCCAATTAGCTTTGTGATCAGAATCCAGAAATAAGAAGAGGAGAGACAATGCAGATGCAGCATTAGCATTACCAATTATTCCACTGCTGAGAAAATGGTAAAAATGTATATTATCATACCCCACTGTAATTACTCTGTATAAATTAATACCATAAAAAAATCTCTATTTCCTTGAGAAGTGACTATTGCCCTCATCTGAAGACTACTCCCTGGAAAATCAGAGCTACTCCCTGGGACTACTCCCTCAAAAATTAGTTTTTTAAACCCAAACAAAGTTTATTGGGTGGAGCGTTCAAGGAATCTCAGTCTGTGACGTATGTTATTAGCAATGTAGCTATGACGTCAAAAAATTTTACGTGCGATGTCAAAATCATACTTGAATTTATCAAAATGAAGACAATGATAATTTTTAAAATGTCAGTGAAAATACTTTTTAAAAATAATTTAATTGTTTAAACACAAGCTTCACTTATATACAAGTGTTAAAGCATGATTTGAATTATGCCTCTACAGTTTTTTTTTAAAAAGTCAGAATATCTGGTTAAGAAAATTTAAATCGCCTATCATTGTTTTGGTATGATAAAAAAGTTATGGAATTGGAACTCGGGAAAAAATTTAAAATTTTAAAATTCCCCTCAGCAGAGAACTATTTCCTCCGGGAAATGTTTTCCCCCCTCGGGGAATCATGAATTTGCATTTCCCTCATACCCATTTCATAACTGTATGCTATAGTACATGGATAGGAATTGCCTTGTTGTCTGTCATTTGCCACATGCATTTTTCCCTACTCTGTTACTTTACTTCAATGATATATGAAGCTATTGTTTTCTTCAAAGATAGCAAGAAAAATTTGTGAAGAATCTTACCTAAGTCATTTATACATTTTCTTAATTGAAAAATATAAATGTAGCATTATCATAAACATGACATTTATATTAAAAATGTAAGAATATGTTTAGTATGGTTTATTTCAATTTAATTTAAAACTGTCCTTTTTTACAGGTACATACTTTGAGTACTACTTTTTTGTATTTGGAGACAGTCCAGTTGTTCTTTAAACCAGAAGTGGAAATTTCAGTGCTTGTTGAATTTTCTCCAGAAGTTATTGGATGCTACATAGGAAGAAAATGGGTTATACTGAACAGAATATTTTGGGTACACCCTTTTAAAATTTTGAAAGCTTGAGACCTCAAATGATCCCAAAAGGTGTACCAAACATGAAGAAAAAAAGACAGTTTATGATTGAAGAAGCTTGTTTAGTAGCCAAAATTTCAGGGTATTTCATATATGTTAACTTATACGATTTTATTGGTACGTGTACTTAAACATTGTTAATATCTTGATTTTAATATGTATCAGGTTTCACTTGCAGGAATACACAAAAATTCAGAGTAAATTTTAAGTGTTTGTTATGTTAGAAAAGATCAAAGTTCAAGGTCAACAGTGCTTTAGTTTTTCTAAATATAACACATTTTAAAGATAATTTTCCGTAAACAGGTATAGCAAATAATTCAGAATATGATTTGGGGGAAACTGGATTTTTTTCTTTTAAATCTTACCTTTTTTTTAGAACCATGATGTACATTGAGCAAGTAGATTTTTTTTTAAGCATACAAAATTTCAAGGTCATTTTAATTTTGGAAGTGAAATAAAATATCAGGAAACAGTAAGCATTGTAATTTTTTTGTTGTTGAATGTACTTAGTTATTGAGTAATATTAAAATTTTAACTGCAATGAAATTAAAAATTATAAATGTTTTAATTTGTTGATTTTTAAAACTTCGTGTTATTATTTTAGTTTGTTGCCATGACAATATGTCTGTCAAGAAATGGCTCTGTTTCCTTTTTGTTTATTTACCCTTACCTTTGACATTGTACCCAAAATCTAAAGGGGGCCTTACTTTTCAAGAAACCCGTGTATAAATTTATTCGTCAAGCAAAGGGGCCTCAAGATTTTGAATGATTAAAATCTACATACTGGTATATCGAGAATTATAACCCTTGACCTTTGACCTTGTGAACTCCAAATTAAAAGGGGCCCTTATTATTAGTAGGTACCACTGTACTATGTTTATTATCTATCAAGAAATGTTTTTTTTTTTAAAAAAGAGAGAACACACTTGGTCTACTGATTGACAAACAGGTACTAAGCAGATGGAAAATCACCCGCGCAAAAAAATGTAAAATAATACAATTCTGGTAACCCCCCCCCCCCAAAATTTAAACCCCCTTTAATCCCCCTAAAAATAATTATTGATTGAAAACAAAAATGTACAAAATGGTATTTTTAAAAAAATTTAAATTTTTAAAATATTTCAATAGCAAAAAAATCCTTGCTGAATTCAGGGATGAGAAAATTTGAAATTTACAAAAAAATGTCCAACTTTAAGTAAAAAGTACAGCAAGATATTTGAGAGTCCAAAAAAGATTTTTTATATAATGTAAAAATGTTGTCAATAAATTGGGATAGATTAGTTGATTCTAAGGGCACTTTCTGAGTAATAGGTTTTTGAAAAGTGAATATTTTCACCAGTTTTCAAAAATTGGAAAAATGCCAGATTTGTGACCTTTTTGCACTTAAAAGAGGGCAAAGTTTGTGATTATGAAAAATTTTCCGAAACAAGTGTATCTTGTTACTTTCAAATAATTTGGGAAATTAAATATTATCAAATAAAATGCTGAATTTTTAAAATAAAAACCTATAAAATTCCTGTTTTCACCCTGCATAAGGACCAAAAATTCTATTTTTAGTAACAGTGTCGATTTAACCCCCTTTAAATAGACCACACTGAAAAAAAAATTGTGGCAAAATATTTCATATTATAGAAGAAATTTACAAAAAACATGAATTATCCGAGAAACCCTTTCTCCCATAACCTCTTGCATGGTTTTCCGTAGACATGCTCTTAAGTCGTAGCTTTTGAGTACCCTGATTGTGTCTCTAAAAAATACCGTTA
The DNA here is from genome assembly GCF_032062105.1 of Saccostrea cuccullata. NCBI lineage: Eukaryota > Metazoa > Mollusca > Bivalvia > Ostreida > Ostreidae > Saccostrea > Saccostrea cuccullata. Next base: position 620 of record NW_026926719.1, on the reverse strand, counting down.
AATATAAACCCTTAATATCGTTAACAGATAAAGAATCCTCTCCTCATGTGTCACTGACAGGGTATAAAAAAAGGCAACATACAAAGTATTTATGATTTTATTACAAAAAAAACATTTAAGAAATTTACAATATAGTTATCATATATCTTTTAGTACATAAAATGGGCTAGTACTCAAACGAAAGAATGTTTTACGAATGTTTTCAAAAGTAATGTCACATCTGCTTTAAAAACTTTCTTTTTTTTTCCCATCCCGCATCAGTATTTTCAGGGTCTGTAATTTTACCCTGCTCAGGATTTATTTTATTTTTTTTCCATATCTATGAGGCTAAATGTTAGTTTTCTTCATTTCTTCATCTTACTTAAAAAAATTATATCATTAAAAAAAAAATTTGGGTTTTTTAAAACCCCAAATTTAACACAGACTTTTTACACATTACAATGTCTGAATAGCACGACATTAAATTTAAGAAAAAGAACATTACTGTTTGTAATACACTAGATTATCACAATAAAGTTACAAAAAATTTTTTTTCCATTGTTTTAATAAATTACACATAAAAAAGTTTTTTTTGCATCATTTTTTTTGGTATTTAACTGTGATTGATGTTTGCTAAATTT
>NW_026926718.1:0-28022 GCF_032062105.1 Saccostrea cuccullata | reverse complement strand
GAAAAGTTCTATCATGATCTTTACCAACACATGCAAGTAAGATCCTTAGATATATTGCATATGTATGTTTGTACGTACAACACAGTCTCTTCTCCCAAGCATTTACAGTGGAGCATCATTTATCTAGACGCTTTGATCCCAGTCAGTTTGTCCGGATATGTGAAAGTCCAGATACCTGAATTACCAGTTAAACAAGACAAACTAACATTTAAAAATTCTGTTCCAATGAAAAGTTTTCCGGATACTGAAGCATCCGGATATGTAGCGTCCGGATAACTGAAGGTCCATTGTACTAAATTAAATCAACATTTCACTAGGCCAAAGTGACATTTACCAGTACTTTTCTGTGTAGTCTTAGACATTCATTGGAAATGTTTTGCATACAACTTGCCCATTTTTCTAAATGTCATTTAAAATGTCTTAATTTCTTGACAATGAATCTGAATATAGGTTCCTTTATATGTGTTCACTGCATACCTATGAAAAATTAGAAATAGTTAAGATAAACCCAGATACTGGGAATGCTCTGTATGATTTATGTGTTATAGATACACACAGATTCTGGGAATGATCTGTATAATTTATGTGTTATAGATACACACAGATTCTGGGAATGCTCTGTATGATTTATGTGTTATAGATACACACAGATTCTGGGAATGCTCTGTATGATTTATGTTATAGATACACACAGATTCTGGGAATGCTCTGTATGATTTATGTGTTATAGAAACACACAGATTCTGGGAATGATTCTGTGATTTATGTGTTATAGATACACACACAGATTCTGGGAATGCTCTGTATGAATTATGTGTTATAGATACACACAGATTCTGGGAATGATTCTATGATTTATGTGTTATAGATACACACAGATTCTGGGAATGATCTGTATGATTTATGTGTTATAGATACACACAGATTCTGGGAATGCTCTGTATAATTTATGTATTATAGATACACACAGATTCTGGGAATGCTCTGTATGATTTATGTGTTATAGATACACACAGATTCTGGGAATGATTTCATGATTTATGTGTTATAGATACACACAGATTCTGGGAATGCTGTGTATGATTTATGTGTTATAGATACACACAGATTCTGAGAATGATCTATATGAATTATGTATTATAGATACAAACAGATTCTGAGAATGATATATATGATTTATGTGTTATAGATACACACAGATTCTGGGAATGCTCTGTATGAATTATGTATTATAGATACACACAGATTCTGATCCTATGATTTATGTGTTATAGATACACACAGATTCTGCGAATGAATTATATAATTTATGTGTTATAGATACACACAGATTCTGGGAATGCTCTGTATGATTTATGTTATAGATACACACAGTTTCTGGGAATGCTCTGTATGATTTATGTGTTATAGATACACACAGATTCTGAGAATGATCTATATGATTTATGTGTTATAGATACACACAGATTCTGAGAATGATCTATATGATTTATGTGTTATAGATACACACAGATTCTGGGAATGATCTATATGATTTATGTGTTATAGATACACACAGATTCTAGGAATGCTCTGTATGATATATGTGTTATAGATACACACAGATTCTGGGTATGATCTGTATGATTTTTGTGTTATAGATACACACAGATTCTTGGAATGCTCTGTATGATTTATGTGTTATAGATACACACAGATTCTGGGTATGATCTGTATGATTTATGTGTTATAGATACACACAGATTCTGGGTATGATCTGTATGATTTTTGTGTTACAGATACACACAGATTCTGGGAATGATCTGCACACAGCTAGGCCTTCCCTGTGTTGTGTTACACTCCATGATCAGACAGAAGGAGAGGTTGGCAGCCCTGGCTAAATTTAAATCGAATCAGATCAACATTCTGATTGCCACTGATGTAGCCAGCAGGTAGGAACACCACGGCTTTGTTTACTGATCAACCAATGGATCCAATAAATTTTTTAACGTGGTATTTTTGAATTGAAAATATTACTGTCTATACATGATAAGCCTTAAAATATGTATGCAAATACTATCAACATACCATTTCAATTTTACAAAGAATGAAAGATGTATAAAACATGCACCTATTACATGTACATGTATCATTGCACATTTTTCCAATTCTTTTGAATCATCTTAAAACAAACAAGTATTGATAGAAGGTTTATAATTTTGTTAGAGGGTTAGACATTCCTACGGTGGACTTGATTATTAACCACAATGTTCCCAATAAACCTAAGGACTACGTACATCGTGTGGGACGTACAGCTAGAGCAGGTAAAATAGGCCGATTCATGGAACATAATTTTAAAAAAATAAACATTTAGTGTTTGAGTAATTTATATTTCTCTAAAATCTCTAAAAAAAAAGGTTAAACAGTAGGATTGTTGTTAGTAAAGGTTTAAGATTATTGGCAAAATTTATTCATTAATACAAATATCTATTCAATTAATCTCATATTTTATAATGGGAAAAGAGATTATAAATGAAAATAATAGAATAAATAAAAATAAATATATTTTCAGGTCGTCATGGAACTTCTATTACCTTGGTCACCCAGTTTGATGTCCGTCTGGTTCATGCCATTGAGGAGTTTGTCAGTATGTCTGTCTGCAATGTATTCAATACTTTGTGCATTCTTACAAACATTTCTGATTGAATATGAGTATATCTTTGTACTGATGTTATTTCCAACAGATTCAAAAATGGATGAGTATGATACCAAGGAAAAAGAAGTAATGAAGATTTTGGTAGAAGTTGCTACTGCAAAAAGAGAGGCAGAAATCGTAAGTGATTGTGGGATGGCAGTCTTGTATGTCACCGATTGTATATCATTCATTTTATCATGTATACTGGTACTTTATCTGAATTCATTCAGTTTGACAAAAAAACATCATTGTTAACAAACTTGATGGACCACCCTTCTATGGTACATGTATTATATTTCTGTTACCATAATTTTTCTTTCGCAACTTGATAGAAATTGGATGAAAGAGACTTTGTGGTCCAAAAGGAGATAAACAAAAGGAAGAAGCTGCTGATGGAAGGGAAGGTAATCATTCTTTAGTTTTGTACCGGTAATTACCTGTAGGCACTAGTACTCAGTCTCTGTTTTGCTACTCAAGTAGAACTCAAATTGGAATGCATAAAAGTTTTACTGTAAAATATATAATGGTGAGGCATTGTATTTAGAAATGCATAAGGAAATTTAAAACCCAAATACTCTATTGGGGACTATTTCCACAGGTTGTAATTTTTGTATTTTTCTTCTCTTCTGACACTTTCACGGGTAGGTGAATTTCCAGTTTATTTCATATTTGTATGCATTATTTAATAAATACATTATCTAGCAAGGAGGATAGCTCTGTATAAAAATGTTTTAATCACAAAAATACTGTAAAATTTTTAATAAAACTATAGAATGTTGTAAGTGTGGGAATTAATGTTGCAGCTCATGCTGAAAAAAAATACAGAAACGGCATAAGTGGTTAATTCCCATACTCACAATCAAAGGAAGATGTTTAATGTTCATATATGTCTGTCAAAATATGCTAATTCATTACAATTCATACTTTCTTAAGAAAAATCAGGTCATAACAATTCCTGAATTGACTGATTTTTGAAAATAAGACTTTGTTAATTTTTAACCACAAATAATATCTAATACGTACCAAAAATATCAACATTGTCTTTAATTTCTGTAAAAGAGCCGTACCCTTTCCCAAGCAGAAGTGGGATTTAGACACCTAGTATCATATTGTCTAATACTCCTACATATGGTATTAGCATTTGATGTTAAATATTTACTTTTAATTTATTTCATCACTGATCATTTGAATCTTGTGTCCCCTGCCATTGGGAGAAAACTGCCCAGTCTGCTGAAAGTTAGTGTTGATTAATATGTAAACACTATAAAACAAAAACATGTACAGTGTATATGGAACATTTACAGGATCCAGATGAAGAGGCCAGAAAGAAACAGAAATACATCAAGGAAAAAAATCTAGAACAAAAGAAGAAAAGGAAAGAAAAATTTGAACAAAAGACTTGATTAAAAGGTTTACAGCCTTTGAAAGAAAATCTGTGCAATATTAAAATGTTACAAGTTGTGAACTAGCTATCACAGAGGTGTTAAATTAACTTCCACCAACCCTCAATCTCTCAAAGACCATGTCAGGACTTTCAAAACACTTGCAGATACATGTACTTGTAACCCACAAACCACAGGTATATATACCTGCAACATACATGTATGTGAGAAATTTTAAGCTATGAAACCTGAGTCACATGTTATAAGATCCAGACTTTCTTATATACGTGTCACAGGAACACAACATCAAAATATTGGAGATAAAAGTTCGATCAGATTTGTTCAGCTGTGATGTATATAATTATGAAAGTGTAATGATTATGTACAGTGTATAAAGCTACATGTATGGGTGTAATGGCAGAAGATAAGCTCTGTACATTTACAGCTACCGTAAATCTGGAAAATTTTACGTCGATTTTATTTTGCGAATTCGGGTTTAAGTGCTGTTGATTAATTTTTACGCTTCAAAATTTTGCGAATGACCACTGCTTTGTTTACATTTTCTTATTGGTGATTTATTTTTAAGAAAAATATTTTTGCGAATTCAATGCACTCGCAAATTTGCTAAAAATTTATCTACAGCAAAAATTTCCAGATTTACGGTATATGTTATATATGTTATAGCTGTATGTTTGAACATGTAATGCATGTACATAAGATATATGTAACAATTTAAGTGAAATGTTATAGCTAAATTTACTGATTTTAAGTGTAAATGTAAGCTTGATGTGAAAGTGAGTGTAAATTATATTGTAAGCATGTTTAACAGAGCAGAAGTGTGGTATAAACTTAAATTTGCAATGAGAGGAATTGGCTGCTATTTAAGCTACTGTCAATTAAATCTATGGAATTTTTGAAGTCTTGGATGCTGTATGGAAAATAATTTTAGGCATTATCTGTATTTTAGATTTTCAGAGAATTTGATTTGAAAAGGATTCATAAGAATGTATTGGGTTTTTTCAAGGCCGTAACTAGGCTCAAATTTTTAGTGAGGCAAGGGTGTTGTGTATTCCTAGTCTCAGACGGGGCAAGGGTAGTACCTCAGGACCAGTTAATAAGGTTTCCAAGGGGAAGGAGGTCCTGAAACCTGGGTATTAGAAAATGAAAGATTAAATCTTATAAAGTTTTTACGTTTTGAATGGCGCAGTGGTTAGAGCGTATGCTCTAAAGTCGCAGACTAAGGAATTGATCCTTACATCACGGGTTCGAATCCCACTGCGGGATGTAGAGACAGGTTCTTCGGATGAGACCGTAAAAACCGAGATCCTATGTCACAGTAAGTGATGGCATAAAAAAGACCTCTCACTGTTCAATCATCTTCACTGATCCTGAAAGCCCAGTACAGATTTAAAACTTGCAGCCCTCCATTGGCAAGTGTTTCAATATGAATGAGAAATTCTTAGAAGGGGTGTTGATTAAATAATTGAACAATTTACAAAAGAAACATTTCGAATTAAATTTTACATGCGCTCGAAATGAAAATGGGGCACCTGGTGAGATGAAGGATTTACAGAATCAAAGTTGAAAATATTAATTTAGCACGAAGACACACATAAATACAATGTAAAACTTTTTCACTTTTCAAAAACCTCTAAAAAATTAGTGAGGCATTTGCCTCACTTGCCTCAATGGTAGTTACAGCCTTGTTTTTTATTTTCACTGAATGCACACATGTTTGTACATACACCAATACATGTATATACTGCTGGTTGTAGATTGATATAACATCTCACCAAGTCATACGACAAATTATAAGTAATGTATGGTTCATTTTGCAGTTAAATCATACAGTATCTATTACATATTCATTTCTTTGACGCATTCATAAATAAAAGTTATCAATTGGATGTATTGTTTTTTCTTTTACTAAAGAATATAAATATGATACATGAAGGAATAAATAAACCCTAATGATTTTGAGGTCACAAGATGAATAGTCACATTGTCTCAATGTTTGTATACTGGTCCCCCTCTTGAGATGACCACTATTGAGATCATAAGCTTAAATGTAAACCACATAACACCCATTCTCAATATAAGGGCACAAATGCCTCTCTGATTTTTTAAAAAATGAAGTTCAAGATAACAATTTTTCTATCAATTACCTTTGAAAGAAAGTATCTGAAGATTTTGTTTCCAGTTTTTTTTCATCAAATTTTAATACATGGAATAATGACAAGACGGTAAAGTAGAGGGTGATTTTATTGAAAAATGTAGCTTGAAATGTACGTTACTCTTTCTTCAATGCCCAAAAAGATATGTCAAAAAAATGTAGTCATTAAAATCACAATTGGAATAGCTCATCTTAACACCAGCACATCCTACCAACTCTGTCAGCAACATATTTTCTCGGCATATGAACGTGCGTTTGATTTTTCCTTTCAAAAAACAATGGTTCCTTTTTGATCCAGATGTATAGAAACATTTTTTTAAATATATGCTTTAAATTCTTCTCTCTGTTTTGTTTAGAGTGATCAGTTTGGAATCTTGTCATTTTCTATAGATAGTGGAACTTAACATGTACATGTAGTAAAATTCTATTTTGTAGTTACTGTCTTTTTTAACATATATCCATGCCGATTCAGACAACTACGTAAATGTAACGTACATTTCAAGATATATTTCTGTTTAATAAAAAGCTTAAAATTCATCTAAAAATTCATCTTTTTGTTTCACTTTATTCAAAAAAAGATTCTCTATGTAATCACATTGTGTTATATGTCACAATCATCACTATAAAGACACGATTGCCTCAAAATACGAGTAGGTAACGTACATTTCAAGCTTGTAATAATATGTAAATTAGTAATAAGAAAATATTGAAAAAAAGCAATTATTGACATAAAAATCGTTTCAATGAAGCGTTTTAACGCAGTAATATAAGAAATCATAATGTAACAAACGTGGTTATTTGTCATCAACTACATGAATGTCACGTCACTTCGGTAACGTTCATTTCACATATTATTGGGGAGTCCCCTCCTCAGTTCATTACCATTCTTTTGTGCTGTTTCGCTGAAATTGACACCGGTCGTAGCCTAGTTACTTCTACTGTGTGCAAGGGTACAGACAAAAAAAAAAAAGAGTCAGACGTATTTTGCTATGATCTAACAAATGCTTGTGTTTGGCCATTGAAACTTAACAAAAATCTATTCCGAATATATCCATCGACAGCCTTGTTAACAATTTCATTTAGTATGTTGCAACATCGTTTGTCAAAACACAAACATACGTACTTTTCAGCAAAACTGGAAAAATATAACCCAAAATGCAATGATTCAAACAAAACTGAGTATTGTGTGCCTTTCAGTATTTGAAATGTACGTGACCGTCTTGTGTTCTGGGTTTATTTGTTTTGTTTCTTTTTCTTTCTTTTTTTTTTGTTTTGTTTTGTTTTTTTTTTTACCAATTATAAGCCTATGCATACCTTGTTTTAAATTATCAACAACAATTAAATTAATATTGACGAAAAGTCGCATATTTAAAGTAAACAAACTGCAGAAAGGTTGCTAAAGATGAATTTAAGACACTTAGAAATAAATTTTCTAGCATGTGGTAATAGTCTACCACATTTACGAGGATTGGGGGTGTATTTAAATGGATTTTGGTGGTCAGTTGTCAAATGGATTGTAACGATAATTTTGTTTTGCTCGTGTAAACGCAATTCATTGACTAAATAAAAAAAAAATGTCAGTAAGAAATGCGCAAAATGTACGTTACCATACGTAACGTACATTTCAAATATAAAAATCAATTCTCTTCCACAACGTACGTTAGACACGCAATATATTGATACTATTTGAACTTGCATATCATAAGAAATGCATCATACAGGTTTCATACTCAGAAATATATACCAGGTATCAAAATTATATTACATATAATTGACATTAATATATTTTTTTTCCTTAGCAGAAACGTTTCTTTTCATTAATTTTGGGATTTAGCCGACCTCCAACCTTTGAAACTTTCCTTTGTGTACACATTCGAGTGTGTGAAAGTATGAGAATACATGAAAATTCGTGCGAGATTCACTTAATTCGAATTTCATGGTAACGTACATTTCAGTCACGTACATTTCAAATGATCATTTTTCATCTAAAAAATAATTTTTAATTGTGTAAAGCAAAACGTCTTTGCCAGTTTACAGGATACAAGGGGTTGCTTATTCAGAGTCGTCTCATATTTTCTACTTAATATATATTCTTAATAGAAGAATATAGGTAACGTACATTTCTTTCTTATCTCTACGATTGAAAATGTCTTTCATTCCGTAAACATATCTATAAAAGTTGATCAAATTTTTCTATTTCATGTTACATTATCTAAGTAGGAGTAATTAATCCTTTGAAATTTCAAATTTAGCCCATCAATTAATAAAGGAGAACAAAACTATCAGGTTTATAATCTTTGTGTTTGCTTGTAATGTGGTTGAAATAGAATTTAGCGACAGGGACATTGCACAATAAAAATTATTTATTATCACAAAGAAAATGTATTTATTATTATGAAAAGAAATATATATGATACAAGGTTTAACTTATCAGAAAATTTTTACTTTAGAATCAAAACTATATATTACACAGAGGGGATTCAGCATAATATTTGCCTCGGCGACAGTAACGTACATTTCAAATAGGCTACTATATTTGAATTTTGAACTCTTTTAATACCCTTTTAGATCGATAATTAGAGCAAATCGCAAAACCCCTAAAGGATTACATTGTTTGTGACGAGCTGCCGCTTTGCTTGTCGAGAACTTTAAATACTACGTCACATTCTCGCCACATCAAAGGACGTAACCGAGATCGCGTCTCTCCCACGCTAAAGTCGGTCAGCTGCAATACACATTGCCGAAGTTTAACGGGTTTACAAAAGGGGACAGAAACACAAATCTTATTAAACAGTTTGAAAAGAGCATTATTTATATTATCTGCATTTTTTAGAGTCCATAATAAATTAAAGCCGTGAAAATTTAATTTTATAGCATTTACCATTTGTGTATATTGCACGGTATACATGCGATATAAAATGATGTACATGATCAATTTAATTGTTTCAAATCACTAGTACTGTTGACGTGAAATGATTTTTCTGTGGAAAAGAGAAATATTCCGTTTATGTATCAAACCATGAACTTGAGACTTGAGAACTTAGTATACCCCAAACAGCCGTATTATACCAGTATAATATGTACTTGTACTTTAAGTATCCATATATAAAAGAACATTTCTGTCAAGAAGAGAAGTATGCCTATTCACAATTGTCAATAATTATGTCAAAATACTAAATTAGAACGGGTGCATAGTTTTGCTTTAAAAAATACACACATGTATAATAGCTCTCTCTCTCTCTCTCTCTCTCCAGGAAACGTTTCAGTGGCTGAATATATGTATTTCAATCTACTGCATCAGTGATGTTTAAAATATGATCAGGTATTTTCGTTTATTTATCACTCAGTCTCTGATTTTTTAATTATCAGTAAGCACACATTAAATCCATTCTGATTGCTCATATACGACATACATGCACTGCTGCAGAATTTTTAAATACTTTGCATTATGTAGAAAAGTACTCAAAAGCACATATTCGCAATCCTTTATAAAACTGAGATTTCTGTAAGAACATGTGAATACCCATAACAGGGAACACATACTGAGCACTACGTACGCAGAGTTTTTGCAAACAGCAACATATCCTCCATATATGGGGGGGGGGTAGAATAAAAAAAAAAAACAGGTGCGATTTCAGCAACTGTGGGACAACTTTATCGAATGCTAAGACAACTTTTAATAATTATGCGATTCAATAAATATATATTTATATTGTACTAACGCAGTGGAACTACAAGAGGCCCATGGGCTACATCGCTTACCTGAGCACCGTGGCTAAGAAAATAGCAGAAATCAGCTCAATATTGAAAGTTTAAATCCATTAAATCCATAAGTGGTCCCAATCTACCTTTAAAGGGGATGGGAGTATATGTGAACAAACTTGAATCTACACTTCTTGAAATTTTCTCCCATAAGTTTCAACATTCTTGGCACTGTGTTTCTTGAGATGATTTTTAAAACATGTCATCAATTGCAAATTTTCATATTTTCTGAATTATCTCCTCTAAGACGTCGCCCTTCATTTGAATAGACTTGAATAGCATTTACCAAAAAAATGCCTTGTGGCAAGTTTGGTTAACATTGGTCCAGTGGTTCTAGAGAAGAACTCGAAAATGTGAAAAGTTTAAAGACGGATAAACGGACGTCGGGCAAAATGTGATCAGAAAAGGTCACTTGAGCTTTCAGCACAGGTGAGATAATAAAGACCAATTGACATTATTTTTGTTGTGTTACATACAGCACAGACAAGTAATTGGCGACAAAAGTGTAAGGGGGAGGGGGTATGCTCTCGTTTAAATCCGATTCGTTTTTCCCTTCAAATACGTTAGATCTGACGGGCACAAAACATAAGGGCCAGCCCTCGATCCACCCTACCTTTTTTTCGTTTCAAACATATTGTTCGAAAGGTTCATTGAAAGGCTTTACGTTTTAATTAAGATACTTTACAACCGCTTAAGTAAACAGTTTCATGTTATTTTAGTACATATATATACTAAAAATATCAATTCGTGAAAATTATTGTGCATTTATTTTTAATTTTTTTCGAGAACAGTCTATTTATTTTTCAAAATCTGCCAGGTCCATCTCTAGGAATTAGATTTAGGCTTTTTGACATAGGCGTCGAAACCGGGCGAGCGGTGCTTCTCAGGTTTTTTTGGGAGGTCTAAAAAAAAATTTCTTAACCTTAGCCTCCACTTTAATTTGCTTCCGACGCCCATGATAATTAAATATTTTCCGTCGTTTGGTATTAATTACCTTGTACATACAACATTCGTTAAAACTTAAAAATAAATTGAACTTCAATCGTTAAAATTTGAAGGTAAGTGGACATGTCTTCCCAGGCCTTCCCTCTTTATCTTTTCTCTCGAATATACGCATAAAGAGGGTATCCATTTTTCACCTGTATATTTTGTACCAAATTGCAACAATCTCAGCATGCATGACTTGGGTTGATACGCGTAACTAATAAATCTAATGATCAATGAATCATGCACTACTCGACTTTTATACTTGTTCGCAAATATGAAAAAAAGTAAATTTTGCGATAATAGAATAAAATAATCGACCAATTAAAATATTCGTAATGGACTGAAAAAAATCTTTACATTTTTAAATTCAAGGTTAAAAAAAACTTTAAACTTTGCAGGTAACATTCAAGAAAACGGCATCGGGACTGTCTACTCCATTTTTTTGAACCCCGAAAACAAGCTGTATGTTGCAGCTGACCGACTTTAGCGTGGGAGAGACGCGATCTCGGTTACGTCCTTTGATGTGGCGAGAATGTGACGTAGTATTTAAAGTTCTCGACAAGCAAAGCGTCAGCTCGTCACAAACAATGTAATCCTTTAGGGGTTTTGCGATTTGCTATATATGAATTCTTATTCATTGTTATCTGATTATTTATAATGTTGATTTAAAAATTACATCAGTGGTATTTCTTCTAAATGAAAACGAGGCGACATTATTTGAGCCCTTATATTGAGAATGGGTGATAAACACTATAGACACAGCAGGATGTTGCTAACTCCATTCATTTAGAACCATTTGCTTTACAGACAATATTTTTTTTTCGGGGAGGGGGGGTACTTTCTAAGATGAATTTTACTTAAATGTAAACCACATAAACACTATACACACAGCAGGATGTTGCTAACTCCATTCATTTAGAACCATTTGCTTTACAGACAATAAATTTTTTTTTTGGGGGGGGGGTACTTTCTAAGATGAATTTTACTTAAATGTAAACCACATAAACACTATAGACACAGCAGAATGTTGCTAACTCCATTCATTTAGAACCATTTGCTTTACAGACAATTTTTTTTGGGGGGGGGGGTACTTTCTAAGATGAATTTTACTCCTACTGATATTGAGATCTACTTGATAATAGAGATATTATAAGTTTGCATTTGTCTAGAAGATAAATAATTGTTTTCACCATGATATTACAGACATTTTAAAGTTGTTCCCTTTTAAAAATTATCACACAGGTGGTACTGATGTTTCTCAACATTTCTTGATTGTTATTATTGTGACAGTCGGACAAGTTCCAAAACCTGGATAGTGCTGGGTTCAAATCCCAGATTAAGTTAAACTTAAAACTACGCAATGCACGACGCCTGCCAAGGTAAATTTTAAAATACGCCTGCCGAGAAAAACTGTACGCCTGCCGTTTTATTCCTTAACTTTTTTTCATTTTTTCACGATATATAACTTCCATTGACCAAGAAAATAATATTTCATGAGAAAAAAATTATAAAATTTCGCATTAGAAACAATATGTTTTTGTTTAAAAACGTAATATATATATTATATATATATATTAGTATAACCGGATCACTAAAGTTAGCCTGTATATATCCGAATACGTATTTGCCTTCTTTTTTTCATTTTTTTATAATATTGCAAATGAAAAAAAAAATTATAAAATTGAAAGTATTTTTTGTTTTTTAAACGTAAATAGCGTTTTTTTCCATTTGAACATATGATATTTTTCTTTGACATAAATAAATATATATGGGAAATATTATTTATATATATATATATATATATATATATATATATATATATATATATATATATATATTTATATATTTGCAACTTGAGGATGTCAGCTATCACAAGAGTGACATTGCCCAGCTCAAACCACGTGGAGGTATCCTCATTATTGAGCCTTTTTATTATTTAATTTAATTTTACTAGATTGAATTCCTATGAATTTTTATATGAAGGATATTATCATTAAAATAAGAATTATTTACATATGAACACAAGTACAAGCTATTCCTACACAGCCGTCTAGCGGAGGAGGATATAACTTGTCCAATGATTTATAATTTTCCCCATTTTTTATTAATGAGATTTTTTTTTCTTATTTTAACTGTACTTTTTGGCGATTGTATAAGGCATGCAGCAGTGTCGCAATAAGTACAGTTAAAATAAGAAAAAAGCATTTCATAAATAAAAAAGGAAAAAATGTTAAATTAATTTCTTATTTACTTACGAGAGATTTTTTTTCCATATTTCAACTGCACTTATTATTCATTTGTTCAAGCTGAATAAGTACCGTTGAAATTAGAAAAAAAAAAAATCTCCCATAAATAAATGAGAAGTATTTAAATCCAAAACATACTTATATATACATGCGTCTTTAAAGTACTGAGTATTTACATATTAAGTACAAGCTATTTCTACACAGCCGTCAAGCGGAGGAGAATATAACTTGTATATTTCATTATAATTTATTTCTTACTTACTTATGAAAGATAAACTTAGTAAGAAATGCAAATTATAAAAAATGTGTATTTACATGTACAAGCACACAGCTGTTTAGTCTGTTCGATAACTTATATCTTGGGCCGCTTGTTCATCGACTGGGTTTTAACATTTCGCACGCGTTTGATCTGACCAGGTTTTTTAGCAAGTCGAGCTGCGGCAGGAATTTGGAGTTGGCCATCCGAGGACTCTACTGTATTTGATCGTGGCGTAAATTTGATGAATTTGTTGAATAACTTTTTTCTTCTGTCATTGTTCATTTCCAGCCAAAAAGCATGCGTGACTCTAAGAATTTTCGCTCTGTCAGATAGTTCTAAATTTCCTCTTCCATGAAGGGCGCCACGAATTTCTAATAATTGGCTTTCATGGATGTTGAGAAGCCTTTCGATAAGTTCTGGAATTTTTGAAACTCGCCAATTGCCTAAAAGTTTGATTTTGTGATTCATTGATTCGCAGTTGTTATTCTTCCAATCGGGTGGGATGATTGGGTTGTTTAAATGGGGCAAGAATACTTTTTCTTTGAGGGTTGGCAATAATTTTTCAGATAGATACCTGATCTCTAGATGGCCAAACTTGTCCAAAATTTCTGCCTCCAGCTCTAAATATTCTACGCGTGATTCAGAATAAATTAATCCATTTTGCCCAAAAATGGCAGAAATAATCTGACTTCTTGTTTTCTCGGGTACATTTTGATTTAGAAGATTACGTTGCGCATTCTCCTTGAGATGGCGTGTACACAAAATGTGCTGTGAACTAGGAAAAGCTGTCTTTATGGCATTTACTAGAGCTTGTTCCTCATCGGTCCCGATAACAATTTTTTCCACGGGTATATGGAAGCCTAAGGCTGACCGAATTTTTGAGAGAAACTCACAGTAAGTTGTGTACAGGCCATCCCAATGTATGAAAACAGGACCTAGCATAATTGGAGATGTTGGGGTCCCTTTCCTGATCAGATTGAAATTTTGATAAACTAAGCTTGTAATAAAACAAGGCCCAAGATTGAAAGTTCTATCAATACCTAATATGCTGTCGTTTGTCATACAGTTCCTCATGTCTTCAATTTGCTCGTCCGTATAGCATATGATGTTTGGGGGCTTGTCGTCATTATTGGCAATTACACAGCGGATGAACGGGTTGTTTTGCAAAGATGATAAAATGTTTTGTACATCGTCTGCCATGTTGTTGCTGCTAGAATTTGTAGGCCTAGACTTCTTTTCCTGGTTATATTTAGAATTTTGGATTACTTTAAGATCAACTAGATTGTCTGGATCAAGTGTTTCCAAATCCTTAGCGATGGCCGAAGGTTTTTTGCCATGCTTTAAACCTTCTGAAATTACTGTTTTCTGTGCTAAAGTAGTTCTTACATATGGTTGACTTGTGTGTTTTGAATTACCATGTGTCTGTTCCCCTGCGTAATTGCCAATATACTCAAACAAGCACATTAAGTGTAGATTGTGGTGCCCTGGAACATTAGTAAACCAACTAACCCTCCTTTGATATTTTTTGTCATTTTTCAGTGTGGAATGATAACGACTGAGAACTGTTATTGAATTTACATCTGGTTGAGGATCGAGTAAGACCATTTTACCCTTTTCCTTTTTGTAAAATTGATTTTGTTTCTTATGAAGATAGTCAAAGGTACCTGTGTCTGAAGCCAAATAGTGATGGGTTTTAAGAGAGGGTTTGTTCCAGGCTCCGCAATCATCTACAAATGATCTGTTTTTGGATCTCATGTCACTGTCAACAATGAAAAAGACATTTTCTTTCCGTCCGCTTGGCACTGCTTTCAGATTTTCCCCCACTGTTGCTTCTGAAAGAATTTTTAATGAATCTTCAAAATTGGTGAACTTCCCATCTAGAGAATTTTGATGGCCGCTTTCTGTATTCTGCATCTTTTGTCAAAGAATGCTGCGATAACCTTTGCAAGCCAGACAAGAAATCAAAATTTCCACTAGAGTCCATACAACAGAATGAGCAAACATTAGGGCAAATCTGTTTTGTGAGAGGAATGCAAATTGATGGTTATTTAGAAGTTCGCATTTCTGATGAAACCAGCGGTCACAACTGTCACAGCCAATGTTTCTGTTTCCATCGCATTCTTCTCCACATTTGCCGCATGGAAATGATGCCATTTTTTGTTTTTGGATGACGTAATAACGTGAAAAATGAACGAAAATCAAAAAAATATATATATACTGCTTGGCAGTTTTGAAAAAAACAAAAAAAGAAAAATACAAAATAACTAAAACATAAAAATTGTATTCGTTTAGTGAAAAACTAGCTACTATTAAGGATAACTATTTCTATACTATAATTACAAAATATATATATATATAACTATAGCTACTATTTAGGTCAGCTTCTATTATACTACAAATAAAGAAATGCTATTGATCTGAGAAAATAAATAATCTAGTGGCGATAATGACTTAGTGTAGCTGAACAGAAAAAATCAGTTTAACTCTAAGTTATGAATAATCAAAGAAAGAAGAAAGAGAACAAGCTACTATAGAGTACAACTATTCTTACTATACTATACAAAAAGTAAAAACACTGAGTAAACTAGCTACTATTTAGACTGAACTTTGAAATAATAAAATAATTCAAAAAACTAGCTACTATTTAGGTCAGCTACTATTAAAATAGAAAGACTGAACTTTGAAATAATAAAATAATTCAAAAATAAAAAGATTTCTTTAAAAAAAAATTTTTAATAATGAATAAAACTGGAAACGAAAAATCAGTTATATACTCTTGAGCTCAGAGACTGGACTTTGAAATAATAAAACAATTCAAAAATAAAAAGATTTCTTTAAAAATATTTCAATTATGAATTAATCTAGGAAAGAAAAAAAAACTCTTGAGCTCAGAGAATTAATATAAATAATATTTAAAAACAATTCAAAAATAAAAAGATTTTTTTAAAAATTCTTTAATAATGAATAAAAAGTTGTGGGAAAAAATCTGGTGTCAGGTCGTCAAGGTTGTACCAATTCCTGAAAGATAAAAAGAATATTATTAGTAATGCATATTCAAAGAAACATATACCGTGTGAAGATTCTCCATGCCTATCTTGCTGAATGATGCAAACTGGAGAGAATAAGCATCATCCTTACAATTATACCTACACTTACTCTAACTATACATCAGTTCATCATAGAAATGTGATCTGTCTTAGGGTGTACACATTTCTATAGATGTCCTACAGAGCCATCTACCAACCTGTGTAAACACAGGTACCCGAGGTTAGGTCTTTCCAGGATAGTGCACTCTCTAAACTATGATTTTTACAAAATTTAACTATTGTATGGGCTTATTCTATACATCAAGTTCATCTATGCATTGTGATCTGTCTCAGGTTGTACACAAAGCACGATGTCCTACTCTATACCACCATGTGCATGTACGAGCGATCTGTCTCAGGTTGTACGCTTGAACACATGTGGTTTTAACCCTCCCTTAGGCCGGGATACTTACCAAACCTATTCTGTATATGAAATCTAAACTGGAAATATAAAACCTAGTCTTCACACGGTAAACCATCGAATTCACAATTGTTTACACAAATAGATAAAAAAAATATATCATTACATGACATCTACGTTTCACGATTAAAATATGCAACATCCTTTTTTTCCTTCATTCTCTTCATTTGGGGTTGATTAAAAATAAATCATGTAAATAGATACTGTATTATTTGGGCACGTATGTTATTATTTCCTATATTTATATAGAAAAAATAATCTTTGACATGAGGTAAAAAAAGTACATGAAAGATTTTAAAGTGTCACACTGTCTAATTGGAATCTATTTAAGTTTATAAGATAATTCAGGATTTATACATATATCATAGAATATCTTTATTCATACGTGTATATTTTAATAGTTTTAACTGGAATTAAGAAAAATTAATGGAAAAGGTCTATTGAAGAAAATTTTAATGATGCAAAAAAAAAAAAATAATAAATTGCGTTCGTCCTTTCTTCATTCTTAGTTTTAATTAATATAACATGTTTAAAATTTATTAAATACTTCTGATTTTCAGTTTTGATTTATTTTGATTTCTTGTAGAAATTGAATTTACACGTGTCAACTGCTGATCAAAGGGAGCGAATTGTATCTTTACTGACACTGAGGGGGGCAAGTTTAAAATAATGTTATGTAAAGTTACGCAATGTTGGGGATATATCAACTGAGAGAATTTCCTTGCGTGTGCTATGTTTATGTATACACATACACACGATTGTTGCTCAAAGCAAATAATTATTCATTAATCGATATTATGTTCGTTTTCAATATTAAAAATCAGTTAATTTAAATCAAAAAATGGCGTAAAATTGTTGCATATTTTGACATGTGAAATGTAGAATCAAGTAACAATATTTACAATGAATATATTAGCTCCCCGGGGGCCTAACAAGTTAGTCTCCTTTCTTTGTAATACCTGGCTGGGAGTTAGGACGTGCAATGGGTGAAAACTTCATATAACATATACAGTTATATTGCAGTTAACCCCGATGTCCAGCATTAACTCCTCCCAGAAGCTCCCGAAGGAACTCAGACACAGATATGAAAGGAGGTGTGTTTACATGTGAAAATGAATAAAGACATGTACTTAGTTGTCACCGTTAGGTATCCGTACATGTTATACTATACCTGAGCAATAATTGTTGCCTGCTTTTTAAACTTATTCTTAAATTTATTTCTGCTAAATAAGTTAAATAAATTATAGTGATGAAATATATCTAAATGGAATAGACAGACAACAAAGTATTGCTTTCTCCAGAACGATGATAATACAAGAAAAAAACATTGTACAAAAAAACTTTATTTTATTTTATTGTATTACCTTTTTAAAAAATACAGGAACGCGTGACAAAGAGACGTCAGAAACTAAGTTTCTGGTGATATGTACCCTAAAATCGTAGGTTTTTAAAGGAAAAAAGATAATTATGAGTAAAGAAATTGAGCCAAGTCCCGCCCAGATAAAAATGTAAATACCAATAGTACTAAGCCTTCTATACTAACTTCACAAATATCCAATAAAATTTTACTTAACATTCAGATCAATAATGAACTTTTTTCCACTCGCGCAACTTAATTATAGTTTTCATTAACTGGATGTCCAAGCAATTAGGGAAATTAAGTTTGTAGGTATAGGCATGTTAAAATCACAAAGAAACCACTCAGTGTTTTTTTAATAAACGTGCCGAAGCCAATTACGTGCTCATCCCAAGCCATCCAAGTTTGAAAAAAAAAATGTTAGATGACTAAAGAAAAATATAAAAAAGAAATAAAAAAATTTCAATAAAACACTAGATACGCAATATGCATAAATTAATTTTCCCAATTTTCCGTACTCATGCTGTTGTTAATTACACCTGTTATACCCAGAAAACGTGTTTCCAACAGACCTAATTTTTTCATGTACATAAATTATTTGAATCATCGCATACCTCATCTATAATATTTAAAACTTCGCATAAAATGTGTCTTTTTGATTAATTCCGAATTTTTCCCTTTGTGTATATATGTGGCATTTGAGTGTGTTAAAGGAGAAACAACGACAAAAAAGAATTCTTTTGTAAATCATTTGAAATAATACACCTCAAGATACTGAATTCTTCATGAAAAAAAATTATAGCCAGTTCATATTAAAGTATGTCATGTATTCAAAGCAGGTCTAAGTTGGATGTTCTTGATGGTTTTGTGAAATAAGACTAAATGTTTGAATATGTGTGACTATGTTTAATTTTTTCCGTCTCTCATACTTGTACATTCATGATATTTATTTCCTATAAAAGATGAAATAAATACACCAAATGCAAACAATTCAATCATTTATTCATTTAAATATTTGACACAAAAACTTGGACTGCTTCGTCTAAGACCTCTGTACTATATGGAATGCACCAATCTGTAAAAAAAAAAATAATAATAATAATAAAAAAATTATGTCTTTGATGCCATTTTATGCAATACAAATTAAAATATTAAACACAAAAATATTTAATGAATTATACGACTTCCAACTAACTGTTGTACCGATTTCCCAATTAGAGTTGTCTCTCTTGTCATTACGTTTAGCGCTCATAATTATTGTAAATACCTAATACGGATTAATTTATTCAATTATTAATTATGAAATCATGATCTGTATTAAACATTTTGAAATATTTTTTAACCATGTCAAAAAAAAAAAGAAAAAAGGCCTGTTATATTTCATGTATTTAGGAACCAGTCTGGTATATTGAAAAGCACCACGGCAGGCGTTTCGTACGTAGTTTTCTTGTTCTTGTATAGACTAATTTTAGAAAAGAAAAATAAAATAAAGTTGCGAAATATAATGTTAATAGCCCAAAAAAAGTAAAATATATATATAAAAATTAAGAATATAAAAGAATAAAACGGCAGGCAGGCGTATAGTTTTTCTGTGTAACACGGCAGTTAGCCAATATCATCATTTGTATTTTATGTCGCTAGCGATAAGATGGCAGGCGTCGGCAGGCGTATTTTAAAAATGAGTACATTAGGTTGATGCATCCTCTTTATTTCCATGAATCAAAGTACTTTTATAGGAAATCCGTTGTAAATTATATTATTATATATCATCATGAATCCTGTCAAAATTTGTGAATTGTGTAACAGTAAGTTGTTATACAATAAAAATAAACTGTAAACATGATCTATGCTTATATACATGCCAGTACTGTGTTATCTGTCATCGCTTTAACTATATGACTAACCTCGTCACAAGCTTCCTTGGTGCATTGTGCTTGCATGTATATATTAAACAATGTTCCCTCCGTATTCAAACTGTGCTTACCTCTTTTACAGGTGGAGTTAGAAATCAAAACAAAAAGAAGGTTCTTAGTCAACTCGGGCAGTGTCAAAAATTCAGACCTTTTCATGTGACCTCATCTCTGCAGTCCAAGGGAGGAAGCGACAATGGAAATGGAGGGGAGACAGGGGGGCCAGATCAAGGGGGCAGTAGTATGGGGGGAGAGGAACGTAGAGTCAGGCCTTGTTCAAATTGTGGAGGCGCCCTCAATATTGACTCCAGTGGTAAGTTCTTTTATCAAAACATCATCTGGACGTTTACATATCCATAAATTTTAATTATACGTTCAATTTTATGAATCAGAATTCTCTATTCTCTTATTTATTTTGGCTGTGGTGTGTCTGTGAGACATAATATCATGTATCAAAAAGATTTTACATTTCTGTACTTCTCATCAGTAGAGAACTTACATACATTACAATGATTATGGTGAAGCATCTACTAGTTTCTTCTTCTAATCTTATGGACTCAGGGGTTCAATCAAAAATCCTCAAGTCCGACGTCCCGGACTAACAAATTCCGGATCCGGACTCAGCATTTAGAATTCGCCAAAGTCCTGGGACTTGGCTATGTTTCTTGTTTATCTTTTTTTATAAGTTAAAAAAATGATTGTAAAGCTAAAAATAAAGCAAATTCTCAAATGTATTAAGTAAAAATGTGGGTTTGTTGGCGTTAAAATACCCATAAAACAATAGGAACGTTTCGAAAATACAATCCGTCTTTTTATTTTCCATTGCGATTAGACTCTTGCTTTTACGCAATTCCTCATGTTTCCTCCTATATGACAAACGGCAATGAGTTTGTTAAATTTCGGTTTTAGCTGTGACTTACAGCACATTCTAATTTCTATTTATTGTAACAGATGGTTTATTCAGTAGTGAGTATTTGTAAAAGTTATTGTAATGTATAATCTATCAGTCTGGTATTGTGTTGAAATACTCATGTATGACTATATGACAGTTTATGGAGGACAAATAAAACATATATTAATACATATAGTCTTTATTCATTCAATGCAACAAATGAAAATAAATTATAAGTTACATAAATTTAATGATTATAGGTAAATATGGACTCTGAAATTTCTTTCTTGGACTTGCCTAAAATTTACTCCTCAAGTCCTGGACTTGACCATGACAAAAAAAGTTTTGAACTCCTGTGGACTTCTTCCCTTTGTGGAGTGCATTTAACTTGAGTTTCAATACTCCAGTAATACCTGTAATAGTATATATTTATATAAAGCTGTCCACATGTAAAGGTAGAATGAGTTACTCACTTTGAAAACTTTCTTAAAGAATATATAACTGTTGTTTGTGAATTTATTTTTTAAAAAATAACGTACCTGAAGTCCTGGTAACAATTATAATTGTACACATTTGCCAGTATAGTCATTATTAAGAAAATAATAGCTTTTGTCCAAAACTTTACAGACAACTGTTGCATTTCAATTTGTGGTGTTTATGTCTATTTGTTTCTTTAGTGATGATTAATGGATTTGTGAAATGTGACAACTGTAAACAGATGATCATGGTATCAGAGGAACAAGTTGACCAAGAGTTTATCAGAACAGAAGAAGAGGACAAGAGCAGTATACCAACCCCTAAAGAGGTAAGGTTCATTAAAAAGATGCTCTTCATTTAGTACAGATGTCAACCATAATTGTTAAAAAAACTTAGCTAAAAAAAATCATTCTATGAATGCTATGCTCATTGATAAATGAAGACTGCAAGTGGAGCAAGACTAAATTTAACATTCTTTTCTTAATCATTATTTGGATTGATCTTCGGTAGTGTAAAACTATCAGCTAGACATTTCAACCAAAAACCAAACTCGGTGAAAATGTCTTTGCAGTTATTTAACTTATTTTCCAGGGCAAATAATGCAATGTCAGATCATATTCAAAGTTTTCTTGGAAAGAGTTCATCATTCTTTTAATTTTCACAATTGTTTACATAGATCCATAGATTTCTGGATGAACATGTAATTGGTCAGGAACTGGCAAAGAAGAGCCTATCTGTAGCTTCCTATAACCACTATAAGAGGGTCCGCTGGTGTAAAACTAGCAGTCAGACATCTCAACCAAAACCCAAACTCGGTGAAAATCTCTTTGCAGGTAAAGTTGATATAAAACTTCTGATTTCATTATCCTGAAAAGTAATATGTAATACTTGTAAGTGTGTTATGTATATAATTGTCAGTCAGATGATCTGTGATCTGTAAATATGAAGGGAAGATCTGTAAAATTCTGTGGATCATCATTTATTGTTATTTATTAATAATTAAAGGAATTTATTTCATTGAGTATGTGGTGCGAATTTTGAAGTTATGTGTAATACATTTATTGTTTATTTTTTTGTTTTATTCTTTTCTCAGAGTCCTTGGAAGCGGCCATCAGAGGCCATTCCTCCAGTGCCCTGGGGTTCAACTCTCACCAAGAGGAGGAGAGTGACCCCCCAATGTTATCCCCAGAGACAGACTCTAAACCAATCACATTACAGAAAAGTAATGTCTTAATGCTAGGACCCACTGGCTCAGGTATTTAGTGACTATCCTCAGTCTTGGCTGCTGTTCATTTTGCTGTGTTTTTATTTTTTGCAAAATATATGCATTTGCAGAGAGATATTTATATGACTTGTAAAGAAAAGTTGGTTTTATAGCTAAATGGAAAACAAATCAAAATATTCATTTAAATGAATTTACTAAAATTAAATTTTATGGATTTTTGTTTGCTTGCTAATTTAGGGCATTGATTAAATGGGCATGGCTTCATTTTTCAAAATCTTTCAAATTCAAGATGAGCTCATGCCATGCATACTGTATATTAGGTTTAAGTATCTAAGCACTAAGCAAGTCCATTCCCAAGTGTAAGTAGTGACCAAACTTACTGTGGAATTAACATTGTTCGTGGGGGATCAATGTTTGTGGCTTTCATGGGTAACCCTGACCTACGAATTTACATCCCCACGAACATATATACAAACATTTGTTTCATTATTCATTAAAAGTTGAATTACGAAAAAGAACTTGTTGTCAATGAAATTATGTCCCCACGAATAAAAATGATTCCACAGTATATGGATGATGCATCTAGTGACACATATTCTCAGATCTGCTTCAGATTCTGCAGCTGATCTTTTTCAAGATGATTGCATGTTAAGTTTTTTGAGCAGGTCCATTTGTAGTAGAAATCCAACTAAGACTAAACTTGCATATACTGTAGATCACTAAATTTTCGCGACACCTTATTTTCGCGAGATAGTCATTGACTGTTGATTAGCGAGACAAAATTTTCATGAATTGTGGTTATTGGTTTGTATAATCTTAAGGAATACTATTATACGTGAGAATTAAATTTTCGCGAGCAGACTGTCTCGAGTAATTACGCGAAAATAAAGTTCTCGAGAATAAAGATTGACTTACAGTATTCTGAATTTATGGATGAACAATACAAGAACATTTTGATTGAGACTTTCATAACTTGTAGAATATAAATGATAATCTTTGATAACTTTCGTTCTAGGGAAAACTTTATTGGTGAAGAAGTTAGCAGAATGTTTGGACGTTCCATTTGCGATGTGTGATTGTACGTCCATCACGGCTGCTGGTTATGTCGGAGAAGATGTGGAGTCCGTCATCTACAGACTACTGGAGAATGCAGACTTCGATGTCGAAAAATGTCAACAAGGTTAAACAGGCTATTAATATTAATTATGAAAGAATTTTTTAATGTAATGTCAACATTCATTCCTGACACTTAAAAGTAATATTTGACTTTATAGGTCATGTAAGTCACTCAAAAATATGGGACCAAAATGTATCAAAACTTCCTGTCCTAGTTTAGATTTATTAAGATTGTTCAAATCATAGCCTCCAGGGTCAGGATGGGCAGCAGTTGTAATAAAAAAAATTAACGTAGAATGTATTGAAAAATTATTTAAAACATCTTCTTCTAAAGAAATACATACCCATGATTAGTCATAATACCCAGTAGTTCAGAACTCTATTAAAATGATGTGTAATGTGCTTAAGATGAAACTTTTCTTGTTCAATATTTGCAATCCATATTTTTTATAGATATTATACATTTATTAAAAATGATAATATCTTTTAGGTATTGTGTATCTTGATGAAGTGGACAAGATCAGAAGCATTGTGCCTGGAAATTCCTCGAGGGGCATTAACTCCTCCCGAGATGTAGGTGGAGAGGGCGTACAGCAAGCTTTCCTCAAACTCCTGGAGTCGAACGTCGTCAGTGTCACTGATAAAATGGGGAAAAGAAATGCACATGAGACCACCTACCAAGTGGACACCACTAACATTCTATTTATAGCCTCAGGGGCATTTACTGGTATCTCAGAAATTATACATGGCAGAACCAATCAAAAGGTGAGAGCAGTGTGATCAATGGGAAGAAGAGTCTCCAAATATCTTGAGCCAGAGATGAATACCATCACCATAAGGGGCTTAATTGTTTGTTGTTTCATTCAACTGTTGTTTCATTTCATTGAATTATATGTACGAGGGTCATTCAAAAAAAATGTAGACAATGTTCCTTATCATCACATTATTTTTACAAATCTTAATATCAGACAGTACATTTTTTAATGTAAAAAGATATATTTTATAGATTTCTGAAGTTTCATTCTATTTGATTAAACGGAACTCATACTAGACAATTTTAAATGCAACATGTTTTGTCGCCATGTAGCAGGATCAAAAACAATGTAACGTCAAAACAACGTTAAAGAACATTTCTCAAACTCACAGTGCCTTTTCATTTTATACATGGTTTGTATCGTATTCCTCATTCATTAAAACGTTTCCACAACACTTAAAAACCTAGTATGCTATCAATAATTTGAGTATAATTTACCCGGTAAATAAGATTGTCAATGTTTTCAAATCCTTTACCATGTAACTCTGCTCTTACAGGTTCCGCAACAGT
Source organism: Saccostrea cuccullata (assembly GCF_032062105.1). Lineage (NCBI taxonomy): Eukaryota > Metazoa > Mollusca > Bivalvia > Ostreida > Ostreidae > Saccostrea > Saccostrea cuccullata. Next base: position 2,731 of record NW_026926718.1, on the reverse strand, counting down.
GAAGCGCACATCACGTTTCATGACGTTACTAACTCTTTTGAAAAGATTTTGAACTATAATCTGTTTTTTGCAGAACGCCCATCGCCCAGTTTAAAGTATTTACCCCTCAAAAATTGTCTGTTCCATTATAAACAAATGCACGGCTCATTTTATGTATTTTTCCTGGTCTCTCCAGCATTTTCGGAGTTTGTTTTAAAAGTTTCAAAATGCAAAACAAAATTATATTGCTACTCGCTGCTCCGTGACGTCCTTCAACGTCATGATTTTTTGCTTTTTTAAATCAAGACTATCTGTCTATAGAAATGGATATCTTTTAAACAAAGCAATGTATTACATTAACTTTTTGCTTTAGAAGAAATGAAACAATAGTAAATTTAAGTATATAAATTTTATTTCATTTAAGGACAATTTTAAAGAGGTATGGCTATAGATTTGAAAAGCGAATAATCAGTCAATAACTCAATATTGACCCTGCTCCGTGACCCCATTTTTGCTGTCTTTAATCTTTGATAATTTTGACAAACATCAAGATATATTCCAATTTCTTTGCTCAAAATATTTGAATCTGTTGTTTTAATATATGTACCAGTTTTGGTTTAAATATGACGTTAAATAAAAAAGTTATTACAAAAGTCTACGAACTTTTTGAATGACCCTCGTATACGTGGTTTTATGACTGTATTTGTGGTTTTGGATTTAGCCATATGGCTTTGACACTTGTAGGCATTTTTGACCATTGGCTTTTTGTTATACTTGAATGACCTGGATTTTTCCCCAAACATACATTTTACATATTATCCAGATTTTACATTTAGTAACATAGAAAAACCTTTAACTTCTATTTTTGTTTTTATTTCAGAGTTTTGGCTTTGGTAATCACGATGATAAATCTCTTCTGATGGAGGAGGAGGAGAGGAAACTCTCAGATATAGAACAGTTGAACCTGAAGTACGATAGACTTCTGAGTGAGGTAGAGACAAGTGATGTGGTAAAGTTTGGACTGATTCCCGAATTTGTGGGCCGGTTCCACATAGTGGTATCGCTACACAGTCTTAATGAGGATCACCTAGTGAAAATCTTAACAGAAACTAAAAACTCTCTTATAGCACAGAAGGAATTCCTGTTGTCTTATGATGAGGTATTACATTTATATTAAACTGTAATCTACGATGGCCGATATCAGCCATGACACTCAACAGTTAAATTAAGTGTAGAATGCCAGCGTTTTGTACACGTTACGTTGTCTGCTTTCTTATACCCTTATCCTGCAAGTATATGACAAGTTTTTTTCAGAAATTAATTCATATAATTATACTTATAGGGAAAGTTTGATATATCCTTTTATTAACCAAAACAAAAACTCAAGATGTTTTATTTTGTGGCACCCTTTGTGTCCCTACCGCACTATCAAGATGCAGGGATTTCTTTTATTGTTTTGAAGACTTTTTAATTGCAGATAAACTAAACCGTCTATTAATAACACATGTATACACTTCACATTTTTTCCCGAACAGTGTGAGTGTCGTGACAGAGCTGAAAACCACTGGCACTCTACACTTAATTTAACTGTAGAATGGCATGGTTGATATCGGCCATAGTTTGAACGAAGTCAGATCACACATTACTAGCAGTATGAGTGCCAAAACTGATCTGAAATTTTGGTGTGAACGTTGTACACTTTACGAAAGCTATAAGAAAGCAGACAACGTAACGTGTACAAAACGCTGGCATTCTACACTTAATTTAACTGTAGAGTGTCATGGCTGATATCGGCCATCGTAGTAATCTCATTATATTTACAATAACTTCTGAAGATATAACAAGTGATATATCAGTGAAGTGAATGATAAGCTAATAGATTTCCATAGTGTTGATCTAATGGTATTTCTATTGTGTTGAGCTAAAGGTATTTCCCTGGTGTTGAGCTATAGTACAGTATTTCCATGGTGTTGAGCTAATTGTATTTTCATTGTGTTGAGCTAATTGTATTTTCATTGTGTTGAGCTAATGGTATTTCATTGAACCCATTTTGATCGATGCCTTTTAATTTTTCAGTGCCAGCTGATTTTTACAGATAGTGCTCTAAGAGCCATAGCACAAAAAGCCATAAAGAAGAAAACAGGAGCCAGAGGCGTTCATCACATACTGGTTGGTTTCCTTAAACTACTTACACTAAAACTCAGTTAATATGAAGTCAGAGGGGTCTGTGAAGTTTATATATTTCCCCAAATCCATAATTTGTTTTATCTATTTAATTCATTGAATATGTAGCCGATTCACTATATTATTGTTTGCAGCTAACTGTAAAGTTTCACGTTACGTCACGATCTTTTTCGTCAGATGCATCCAGCGTAAACAATTCATGTGATTGGTCAAATCAAATTATCAACATTGACACGGAAATAGTCTGTTGCACGAGCAACCAATTAGGGATAAGAAGAAAGTTCCAGTCGTCAAGCTTGCGGTTAAGAGGCGTTTACAATTTACCTTGAGCGCAGGTGTCAAATAGATCGTGATGTAACGTGAAACTTTACAGTTAGCTGCAAACGATAATATTCATGTATATGTTTTCCTTTAAGTATGAATGCGAATAGGTTTTAGGAAATATAGAATAACAAACCTTACTTTTAAATACAGTACTTACATTTTTGATAGATTGAATTTCAAATATAAAATACTTAAGTACAAAAAATCATGTCAGTTTAATAATTTTAATTTTTGGGATTTATAC
>NW_026926717.1:0-28488 GCF_032062105.1 Saccostrea cuccullata | reverse complement strand
CTAATGTTTAATAGGTCCGTGTTTGCCGTAATAATAGATTTTGGGCTTGAGTACTGTTGGTTATCTCCATATCATATCTCCAATGTCATATTCACTTGAGATGAAGAGTTCCAAAACTTAAAGGAAAATTTATGATTCTGTATTTTTCTAACTTTAAATAATAAAGCAAGTATATTACTTTCATGCCCCGCCATTAATATGGCCGGGGCATATAGGGGTTTTTTTCATGTCCGTCTTCCGTCCTTCTATCTGTCCTTCCGTCACACTTTGCGTTTAGCTCTCTTCAAAGCTCAGTTTCAAAGAAACTATTCAAGATATTTTCATCAAACTTCATATGCTGATAGATATTAATGAGAGCTATGCAACTGCATCAACATTTTTTGACCTTGACCTCACTTTTCCTTATATAAGTGTTTAGCTTAGTTTTAACCACACCATTCAAGATGGTGTTATTACACTCACATGTTGATACATACTGATGAGAGCTACATTTATTCAGTTGCACCAACATTTTTGACATTTATTTCCTTTGACCTTGACCTCACTTTTCTTAAATTAGTCTTAAACGTCATATGCTGATACATTCTGATGTAAGCAATTCAACTACATCAACATTTCCTACCTTGCCCTTTCATTTGACCTTGAGTTCACTTGTATCAAATTATGTTCAAGTCAGTTTTAAATAAATCATTCATCGTCTTTTTTATCAAACTTGATATTTTGATACACATAGATTAGAGCTATTTAATTGCATCAACATTTTTTACCTTGACCTTTGCTTTGACCTCGACCTCACATTACTAAATCATTGTCAAACTTCATATGGCGATACATATTGATATAAGCATTTCAACTCTATCAACATTTTTGACCTTGACCTTTCGTTTGACCTTAACCCCAGGTTATCAAATTGGCGTTATTCAGTTTTAAACAAACCATTTACAAGAAATTTTCAACTTCATATGTTGATTATACTGATGTAAGCAATTCAACTGCATCACTTTTCAAGGTATTCTGATCAAATTTCATTCAAATTATCATGTTGCATTACTAATACACTCTCGACGGGGCATTCATGTCCTATGGACATATATTTTAATAGTTTTGATTTTTTTAAAATTAAAACTATGATGTCCATACTAGTACTTAATTCTAATCAAAATTAAAAAAAAATGCTAGAGCAGTTTGAATAGCAAGCTGGTATTCAAATTCGCTTTTATCCAGAACGTATAAACACCTGACAGGTATATAATACATGGTATCAAGTGATCAGAGAATAGTTATAGATAAACTTTAGTAGGTTTTAACCATTGCAAACAAATTCATCTTTTTCTCTCAAGTCTACTGGGATGTATTGGATAAATGTCTGGAACTTACATGTAATTATTTCTAATAATAATGCATTTCTTTTATTTTCAGATTTGCTAGTATATTGATCCCGCTTTAAAATTTATCATGGACCCCCGTACCAGTGCCCAGGACGTGATGCTATGTGACCTGTGTGAGACCGCTGTGGTACAGATGCACTGTGATACATGTCTTGTCAACCTGTGTAAGGCCTGCGTTGGAGAACACATCTCAACAGATGAATCCAAGGACCACAAAGTCGTCAAATTTGACTCCAGGAAATCTACTCTTCTCTTCCCTGGATGTGAATCCCATTCCCATGACGAAGAACGATGTGAAATGTACTGTAATCAATGTGACATTCCTGTATGCAACACATGTATTGCATCTGATCATCATCTCGGTCATAAATATTCAAAAATTCTACAAATCTTAGATGAAAAAAGAAACAAAATTATGAAAGATGTAACTGAATTAAATGAAACAATTTATCCAACCTACCATGACATTGCCTCTGATGTACAGAACAGAATGAGTCAGTTAGAAAAGGAATATGGGGATCTCTCAACAGCCATTACAAAACATGGAGAGGACTGGCACAGAGAAATTGACAAACTTGTCAAGAAACTTAAAGCTGAAGTTGATGAGATGAAAAACAAACAATTACAAACTCTACAGAAACATCTGGATGAAATAAACAAGACAATGGCTGGCATCAAGGATGAAATCAATTCGGTTGAAATGGCTATAGACACTAATGACTTGTCAAAACTGTTTAGTGTTACATCCAATGTAGATATATACAGAAATCTTCCACACAAAATTATGCCATCTTTACCCAAATTCAAACCGGGAAAAATCCAAGGAGAAAACTTAATTAAACTGTATGGATCCTTAGCATCAGGTTATTTAACATCAAATGAACATGGCTACAGCATGAAGACAATACAGAAATCACCAGAAGCTGGATCCTCTCCTCCAGTCAAACAGCTCTTAAATGAACCAGAGACTGTCACCACCATAGACACTGGGTATAGGGGTTATCTATACAATGTGGCCTGTCTGAGTAGTGAAGAAATCTGGACAAGTGGAAGTGACAGCACCATGAAACTCTTCAGCATCAATCAGGGATCACTACTCAAGTCAATCACATCAACGTCAGGGAAAAGTGTCAACTAACATAGCAGTGACCAAATGTGGAGATCTAGTTTATACTGATTTAAAATGATGGAACTGTGAACATTGTGAAAAATGATAAAGTAGAGGAGTTGATCAGACTACATGGACCGGAGAACTGGAAATTTCGTGGTGTTTGTTGTACCTCCTCTGGTGACCTACTGGTTATCGTGTGTAGTAAAAATGAAAATCAAACAAAAGTTGTCAGTTACTCTGGCTCCACAGAGAAGCAAATGAGTCAGTTTGATAATAAAGGTAAACTTTTTTATTCATCTGATGGTTATTACAGATACATAACTGAGAACAGGAACCTGGATATCTGTATGTCTGATGAGAAAACTAGAGCAGTAGTTGTGGTCAATCAGGTCGGGAAACTGAGATTCAGATACACTGGACATATTCCTGCTCTAAATAACCAACCATTCGATCCACGAGGAATCACTACAGACAGTCAGAGTCACATCCTTACAGCTGATTGTGACAATGACTGTGTCCACATCATAGACCAGAATGGACAGTTCCTCCGTTACATAGACTGTGGGCTAAGTCAACCCGAAGGCTTGTGTACAGATACAATTGACAATCTGTTTGTTGCTCAATATAGAAACACACAAGTAAAGAAAGTTAAATATTTGCATTGAAATACATCACTGTGTTGTATGCTCTATATAATTCATTAGTTATACAAATTAATTAAGGTCATATGGAACGTAGTTTGAACTTTATTGGGCTCTTCCGTGGAGTTGAAGAGTTCCACTAAATGAAGGACATGTGCACAATACTTTTAATTTCTACATATGGATTTGTACACCTCTTCTTAAAAAAATTGATGGAAAAATAATCTGAAATTTATGTTTGGTAATTTTGTATTTTTTTTTCAATAATAGAAAAAAAATATATAATATATATTCCCCAAAAAATTCTGGTAATCCATGCTGATTTTTTTTATTTATAAACATCTGATAGCACTATATTATTAAATGAAGAATATCTTGGGAGAATTATCAGTAAGTAAAGTACCTTACATAATTCCTTTAAACATATTTATTTTTAAATGATATATCAGCATGCTTCTATATCGAGATTCATTTTTAGCTCACCTCAACGAAGTTAGGGGAGCTTATGTAATACCCTCGGAGTCGGCGTCGGCGTCCCAGGTTAAGGTTAATTTTTTTGGAGCAGTTTTTTTTATAAGTACTTCTATGACCTATATTAATTAGACATGCATAGAAAATTGTTCTAGTGTGTTTCATTGTACCAGTCAAAGTTTCAGATACTGCAATTGCAGCAAAGGAATGACCAGGTTAATGTTTTTGGAGCAGGTTAACATTTTTGGTGCAGTTTTTGGGTAGGTTTTATTTCCAAGTAACTACCCAGCGGGCACACAACATTGAATAAACTTTAAATCAACGTTGTTTTTTTATGTTGATTCAACATTAATTTTATGTTAGATTTTGAAAATTTGTATCAACGTTGAAGTCTTAACATTGAATCAACATTGATAATCAACGTTGATTATATGTTGAAAAGCAGTTGATTCAACATTTATTCAATTATCTATTTTGGAAAGGGGGTGTCATATATAGGAATTATATACTTACTTAAATTTTCAACCGTTTTATTGCATGGTTGCTAAGATGCCTTCAAAATATTGTTGAAAGGATGGCGACCCTCTGATAATACAGATAACTTTCAGAGTACAAAGTAGTAATACTACTCACCGTTTTCTTCATCAGTTTCCTGAGACCTGTGAATAGTCAATTTGATGAGATCAAACATGCGATGGAATCATAATGCCTTCAGCTCAGGTGAGCTTATCATGCATTTCAATTTATATAACTAAATTACTTTGGTACTTACTTAATCATCTTCGTTCCTTGTGGAGCACATTTCTTCTACAGTTGCTCTGTCGAACAATACTGTTCTTTTGCTTCCTTCTACGTCTTTCCAATGTTTTCAAGCTTTTTCTTTCTTGTTTTCCTCCAGTTGTGTAATGGTCACCCTTGTTTTCTTTGACCTTGTGTATTCCAGTCCAGTCCAATGCCTCGCCGATGATGCCGTTTTGGGGCCATGTCCAAGTCTGCCCAAAACGCTGTGATGCTTGTTTCTTGATTTGGAGAGATATTGGTTCTTGGTACGTTTCAGTAGCTGTTCGTTTGATATTGGCCGCATCACATTACAGATGTGTTGAAGTCATTAATTGGTTGGTAAATATTTGGATTTTTGTTGTAGTCCTGCCGCTAATCTTCAGATTTCACATCCGTAGAAAAGAATTCATTAAACATGTAAAATATTGATATGAAATACTTGGATCTTGGTGCTTTCATTTAGTGCACTGGTATTCAAGACTGATTTAAGCATTGCGAAAGCCTGTCGGGCCTTGCTTATTCTGACTTAAATGTCTTCGTCTGAATGATGGACGCTCGGTCAGTAAATTTCTTCCCCCCTCAGTTCTGATTGGTCCATCTTTTCTAGTCTTTTAGTTTTGAACCCTATTCTCTTTTCAATTCCGTTTAACTTGTTGTTAAATTGTTGTTCCCTTCTCTGGTGTCTTATTATTATTATTAGGACAAGGTGATCGGCAAAATCCAAGTCTTCTTATCTTCTGACCACTGTCCTTGGCCTTGGTTTGTCGAATAACAGCATTATGATCCAGTCTATCACTGTAGGAACATAATAGGTGAGTGAAAGCAGCCTTGTTTCTCTCTAGTTTTAACTTAAAGGAATCACTATCAGTGAGATCTCCCGTGTATGTAACTTGTACTGAAAATTCTTCATAGAGTCTCGATAATATTCACTATCTTCGATCGTATCCCATAGTGTATCATCATTTGCCACATTCCATCTCTAATGGCATGGTCAAATGCATTTAATGCATATTTTAAGTCGATAAAATATATACAAAGATGATTGCCATTCAACAGATTGCTCTGCGATTATTCTTAGGGTTGCAATTCCGTCTCTTCTGTCGGATCTAATGCCTATCTGTCAATTTGAAGACATTTTTTGTACTAGTTCCTAAAACTTGTAACGCTCACTTCCTTATCCAGGTGACCTGTTTGTTCATCACCTAAAACTTTATCCATCGTATCTTTCTTCCTATTCAGTATTTCTCTACATAGGATCTTGCTAGCGACTGGCAGCAGGGCTATACCAGTACAGTAAACTGTTTCACTGCAAATTGGGTCTCCCTTTTTGGCAGTGTTACAAGTAGTCTTTTATTCCGTTTTGTTCGTATTATCTTAGCTTCCAAGCTTTTATTAGCTTTTCTGAGCCAAAGGCTCAAAGAGCTTATGCTATGGCCATTTGTTCGATGTGCGTTAACTTTTTAGAATATGGGCCATAACTCAAGAACCCCTTGGCCAATCATTTTCAAACTTGTCACAGGGTATCCTTGGCCCAAGGGCTACCATTTATACCAAAATAAGGGTTGGTACCCTAAAACAAGGGGAAATAATCAGGAAAACAAAACCTAAAGTACTGGTTGCTAAAAAAATATTCTTCTCCAGAACCACCAGGCAGATTTTCACCAAACTTACATACAAGGATCAGGATATGTTGAAAATTAAAAATTGTTCAAGGCATGGCATGGCCTGGGGCAAAGGGCGTTGTCTCAAGGTCACTTCAAATTTGACCTAAATTTACAATTAATAAAAACGTTGATATTTTGCTTACTATTAGGACTAGGATCATCAAATCTTGTAAGTTGATGAATCTTGGGACTTCACATCATGTTAACTCAAAAGTAGGTCACGGTGACCTACTTTTTTAATTTTGCAGGCATTTGTTTTCAAATTGATTTGAAGGCATATTTTGGACACTTTTAGGCCTATGATCATCAAATTTTTTCAGTAGATGCATCTTGGGTCCTTGAACAACGTCAACGTAAAAGCAGGTCACCGTGACCTAATTTTTGAACTTTATGACATCCTTGTTAAAACATTTAATCCCATTATTTAAGACACAAGAGGGTTAGAATCATCAAATCTTGTAAGTTGCTACATCTTGGGACCTTAAAACCTATTTAAGAAAAAGTAGGTCACTGTGACCTACTTTTAGAATTTTGCAGTCATTTGTTTTCAAATTGTTTAATAGGAATATTTTGATAACCTTCAGACCTACGATCATCATACTTGATCGGCAGATTCATCTTAAGACTTTGAAAAACGTTGACCAAAATGTAGGTCACGATGAACTACTTTTGACATTTTATGGCAATATTTAAGTATTTTATGTATTTATTGGCTTAGAATCATCAAACTTTGTCAGTTGATGCATCTTGGGTTTTGGGAAAGTGCCGACCAAAAAGTAGGTCAAAGTGACCTACTTTTGACATTTTATGGCTATAATTAAGTATCTCTGGTACTTATTGGCTTAGAATCATCAAACTTTGTCGGTTAATGTATCTTGGGTTTTCAGAGAGTGACGACCACGGTGACCTACTTTTGACATTTTATGGCTATAATTAAGTATCTCCGGTACCTATTGGCTTAGAATCATTAAACTTTGTCAGTTGATGCATCTTGGGTTTTCGGAAAGTGCCGACCAAAATATAGGTCACAGTGACCTACTTTTGACATTTAATGGCTATATTTAGGTATCCCAGGTATTTTTATTAGCTTAGAATCATCAAACTTTGTCAGTTGATATATCTTGGGTTTTTGGAGAGTGCCAACGAAAGAGTAGGTCACGGTGACCTACTTTTGACATTTTTTGGCTATAATTAAGTATCTCTGGTACGTATTGGCTTAGAATCATCAAATTTTGTCAGTTGATGCATCTTGGGTTTTCGGAGAGTGACGACTAAAAAGTACGTCACGATGACCTACTTTCGACATGTTATGGCTATATTTAAGTATCTCTGGTACTTAGCGGATAAGAATCATCAAACTTTATTAGTTGATGCCTCTTGGGTTTTCAGAGAATGTCGACCAAAAAGTAGGCCAAGATAACCTACTTTTGAATATTTAAAATACTTACTGGCTTCGAATCTTCAATCTTAGTTATTCTATTAATGCATCTTGAGTCCTCAGAAAACTTCATTCTTAAAGTAGGTCACTGTGACCTTCTCATGGTTTTTTATAGCTTTATTAAAATATCTTCAGTCCTAATTGGCTAAGAATCATCAAATTTTGTCAGTTGATGCAACTTGGGTCTTAGGATACTTAAGATTAGAGGCTTCAAATACAAGTGATATGTTGTACAATTTATCAGAAGAGCGATTCAAAGCCCTTGGGCCTCTTGTTTTAAGTTTAAACAGGTTTTCTCTTATATCTTCTCAATATTTTCAATGCTCTAGGTGGTATATAAGAAAGCCATGAAGGGACATAGGATTTTTTTTTAATGGATAAAAGTAAACCGAGTTCTCGAATTAGACAGTCCGTTCTCTGAGATTGACAATATATTGTAACACATTGCCAATTCGTTTAAACAGATTATCAATTCGTTCCCTCAGCTAACTCAATCCTCGGATTATGATTCATTCTCTCAATTTGAACAATTCGTTCCCTCGGAATTTAAACCATTCCGATGATTTCATGAGTCTTATTTATCTGTACATATCGGATATGGCAATACGTGTTTAATATTATAATAGAATATTGTAGAAGTTTACATCCTTCCTTTCATTACATATTATGGTCCAAAATGAGAAAATTAAATGAACATTTTTTCAAATCCATATGCTCATACTGATACAATACAAAAAAGGCAGGTTTTTGTGTTACGTGTATATTATTAATATGTTGTACAATCCGAGATAACGAATTGTGTAATTTGAGGGAACGAATTGATAATGTGAGAACGAATTGATAATGTGTGAGAACGAATTGATAATCTGATACATGATCAAGTCAACAATAATAATAAATAATGCATTTAATTATTGGTTAACAGTTACGTCAAATTTATGTCATAATTAATTAAATCTTTCATTGACTAGAGTCCGTGGCAGAATTCGATAGACAACATACAAACAGAATAGTTTTGGTTTTCATTTCTAACTGAATGTAGTTAATTGTTGAATCCATTGGATAAATATTCATTATAATCATGCAAGCATTTAAGCCTACAGATGGAGATTTGATTAATTCTGAATTTTAGCGCCACTCCGGGGTCCCTCTAAGGTTTTGTAAGGGAGATGGTAGGATTTTCAGCCATTTCAAATAAGAATCTGAAAATATTCAAGAATTAAAAAAAAAACTGGTAGAGCTAGGACAAGTGTATAAAACCATATAGCAATGAGTGATTTGTGTAACCTCGTAATAAAATGGAAAATTTAAAAAATACTTAAAATAGACTAAAAATACTTCATTTTACCAAACTGGAAAAAAATAATCAACAGCAAAACCCATACAGCTTGCTTTATGCATATCATCAAAATTACATGACTATAGGACGAAACAGATTACATTAATAATACGCCCTACTAACACCTACCCCTGTTTCGTTCAAACCTTTTTAGTATTCACTGGTATATCTATAACATAGACTCAAGAAATAATGTAAATGATCCAGGTTTTTGGAATATGGATTTAAAGCAAGATAATCTAGAGCTACACAAAATTATATCTTAAACAAATCACCATGTCATATAGAACAATATGTCAACATTTTAGCATTTACTTCTTTCTAAAAGCTGCAGTCCAAATAAAGTGAATTTCTTCAAATCAAAGAACTGTAAAAAGTACTCGTATATTGCTTCGAAACATGTAAATATCTACTTCATATTGATACTGGGGGCAACCAGCCTTTCAGTGAACATTTTCAATAGTAATAGTAGTGTTTGCAAAAAATGTGCTACGTGCCTGCTTTTGTGGGGGTGGCGCGAAAGGTTTAGATTTCTGGGGCACATGACATTGTTTACAGTAGTGTCAATCGAATGATTTCAACAATTTAATGCCGAAAGCACACTGTATTGCTAGATATTGAAATCCCAATAGTAGATTGTCAAATAAGGAAAGTTTAGCATATATTATCTGCTTTAAAATGTGATGATTTTCAAAGAAAATTTAACAAGAGTCCGCTAATTAGTTTCAAATATCATTAAAAATGTAACAATTTAGGATTGGCTCCTCTCAAAAATTTATTAGCTAAATAAGTAATTCAGCGATTGTTTAGAAAGGTATTCCACAAGGATTTTTGAACTTATCCGTCCTTATGAATTTTACAATTATCAATCTTGCATTGTATTCAATAGCACATTTGCCCCCACCAAACAATTGCCAAACAGACATTTCCTACTTCCATCGTGAAAGAGTTAGGTAATCCTGATATCAAGTATTTTTTGGAGGTGATTTCTGAAATAGTAACCAAAAACCAACTTTGACAAGGATGATTTATTAGCTCTAAGGTTAACTCTTTACAACTTACAGAATTGATATGCAACATACATTGAATCCTCGCGTCATAATACATTACTTTACCATTTCCCCACAAGGACTTTGTAGCGGGGTACACATTTCTCTAAAGTTTAGCGTAAATGATATTCTGGAATATTATTTAATTAGAAAATAACTTTTCTTATTTCATACTATTCAAGCAAGTAGGAAATAGTTGGAATTTGGCAATAAATTGAAGATTAAATGAACTTCTAAAAGTGCGTGAAAATGCGTGATTGCGGGGAAACGGTAAATGCGTGATTTTTCGTTGGAAATAGGAAAAGGTATATGCGTTAAAATGCGTGACTAAGGGGAAGGTGTTAATTCAAATCTTTGTAAAATTCTCAAAACCAGAGACAAAAAGTCTATTAAACAAAGGCAAACAAAATATAATTGCATTATATGGTTTGTCCCCTTGAATGAACACAACAAAGATGGAAAATATTTCCCTGGTTTTCCATTATGTCTTCCATATAGACACTGCCTTGTCAAAGGGTTCCTCTTCCAGTCCCTGCATATCACCAGACATGGTGAGGGACTTTCCTAGCTATGGTGCAGCTCCTCTCAGCCCTTTCAGATGTGGTAAGGGATTTCCCTGATATCAATATATAGACTCACAATACTTGGTTTGTGAGGGCATTCTATTGGGTATCCTTTCATATGGACACTCCAGACATGGTGAAAGATTTCCCAGGGATCCCACCTTCTGGGAGTCGAGACATGACAACCTGAAATTATATACGGTACATAACCAATTACCTTAATAAATTTCAGCAATACCTTACATGATATAATCATAATGTTACTATTAAAACAAACATATAGAAAAGCTTAATTAATGCTGAGAAAGACCCACACATTGTGCACAAATGTGAGAATAATGCCATAAACCCTAAAACAGAAGTGTTTATCTTCCCACCTCTCTACCACAACTTTATAAATCTTGGTCAAAACATTATTTAGAATTACTTTTCACAAACATTTTCTGCATAAACATTAAATACATAATGTACATAATACCTTTGGTTTCTTCAGCGAAGAAGACATATACCCCACACACATGCTATCTGTAGTGTGACCCCATAATACTTCCACTGTGAAATAAAATTCAATTATCACAGTGTGCATAAATAATTTACAAGAAATCATTGTGCTAAAAATACCATGTTTTTGGACGTAAAACTCTATAAACACTGTTTTAGGAGGATATCAGTGATATACATATGCAAGAATCTAATCAAAAAATTTCATATTCAAGTAAATAATTTTTAACAAGTCTTTATAAGTACAGTTAAATCGCCCCGGATACCTGTATCCCCATCATTCTGTTTGAGAGCCAGCACCCCAGCCAACTTGTCTTTCTCTTCTTCTAAAAACTCAGACTCTGTCAGAGAAAAAATACAAATCAGCATTGAAGTAAGTTAACCTTAACATTGATAAACTAAATTTATTGTGAATTTTACAAGTCCAGTAATACTATTGATTTCAATCAAGAAACTGATCACAATTGTTTACCATCGTGGTCCCTGACTGTAGATATAGCTTTCAGAACTGTACGGTTATGGTTTTATATTTAAGTCTAAGACTATAAAGCTATAGATCCCGTTATGCAGATATAGTGAAATTTATGGCACAAGATTTTCTGTGCATTGTTACAGGGATGTATTTCTTCACTTTCAGCATTGGCCAATCAACTACCTGATTCTGGACATATTCCTTGACCAACATTTTATATTATATCTCCTAACATGTCTATCCCTTAATACCGGTAGTTTTCAACAGACTAATAAACTGGCTTGTTTAGAATTTTTGGTTGGGTGGCAGATATTTCTAAACAGTCAAATTTATTGGTCATTAGACACGACTACAAAGGAAAGGATCAGTAGCGTTATGGTCAAGGACTAAGCATTAAACCATAATAATGATCCAGTTCTGCATCTATCTGTAGTTACTGAACTTAAAGCATTTTAAGTTTGCCAAGTCTAGTCTAACATATTTACTGACCTAAGAAGTTATTTTTAAAACAGTTGGACAGTACTAGACTAGCAAAGTCACTGACCTAAGAAGTTATTTTTAAAACAGTTGGACAGTCCCAGACTAGCATTATCTTCCCGTTGTATAGACAAGGCACTCTCTCTGGCCAGTAACGTCTTCATTATGTGTTCTCCACTTCCTGTATGAAATGTATAAAGATATAAAACACATGTTATATGACAAGAGGCCCAGGGGCCACATCACTCACCTGAGCAATTTGCTAGGAGAAAGCACATATCAGATCAGAATTAAAAGTTTACTGAGTCTGAGGGGGGAAGCTTGGGGTTTATGGTTTGAACAAACTAGAATCTACACTGCCTGAGGATGACCCCATATAATTATCACTAAGCATGAATTTGAAGTACTTGAAACGGGATTTTAAAAGGTTTCATTATATATTCTTATAATTTAATTCTAGTTGTAACGCTTTATTTGATTGGATAAAAAATTGTTTTATACTGTATAAAATGGGTTGCCTACGTCACAATGACTTGCGTCAGAAACGTATTAATCCGCCTGACGTTACATTCAAATTTTGTAGAAATTGACGTCATTTTGCTTGAACAATCATCGTTTTTTCTTACTTCAATTGAATGAAAATTAAATTATAAGGAATGAATTTAATAGCTACCCATTTTATACGGTATAAACTGGGTTGGAACAGTTTACGCTTTTTTATAAATCGCTTTGCGGTTTATAAAGTGTAAACTGCCCCAACCCAGTTTATACCGTATAAAATGGGTAGCTATTAAATTCATTCCTTAAATGTAAAACTTTGATCGTCCATTTTGGCCCAATCCTATCCCCGGGGGTCATGATTTGAACAAACTTAAATCTACACTATATGAGGACAATTTCACATGAGTTTCATCTTTCCTTTGGCACTCCAAATTTACAAAAATTAGCTAAACATAATTCTACAGTCGAAACTAGTTTTATCGGTTGTAAACTATAGTTTACGGACTGTAAACTATAGTTCACAAAGTTAATCTATATTTTTCATCTGTAAGCCATAGTTAATGTGATAATCTATGTTTCAGAACCGTAAACTATACTTTACACTGAAAACAATCATTTGCGATTGCAAAACATATATTATCTGATACAATTTGTAAACTATGATACACAACTCTTAGCATAGTTCATGATTGTTACTTAAAGTTTATAGACCTGAATCTATGTTTATCAACAAAGTCTTTTGTTAACGTTTTATTACAGACAGGTTAACAGACAGGTTAAAAAGATTAGCATCTTTTTACACAACAGTTTAATATAGTTTTACAGGTAAAAAGTATGGTTAAGGAATTGTTAACTATAGTTCATAGTTTGTAAACCATAGGTTACAGTTGATACACCTAGTTTATCAACTGTGAAACTATGTTTAGCTCATTTTTGTGAATTTGGTATGCCATACATAGGATTTGAAAAGTAATATGTTAAAAAATTATGGTAATAGATCCTTTATGAGCCACATGAAATATATTGTATTTAATGTAACATTCTATTGAAATTCCAAATTTTCTGCAAAATGACATACTGTATATGCTTCTGAATAAATTTGTTGGGTTTCATAACTGCATCTGAATGACTTCATTTCTTTGAATAATAAGACTAGTGAAGTTTTAGATTTTGCAATTCAAAAAACATTTTGCAAAAAATACATATGCACACAGAGCTTACATCATTAAAAATGTATGAGTACACTACCTTTCCAAAGATTTGGGTCAAACATATATATGATTTTTTTGGCAATATGTTTGCACTAATCTAGTAAACTGTTCCTAACACTTTTCATGGTTTCCTAGGTAATTCTGTGACCTCTATCTAATTTTAAGGCTGTCTTACCTGATGTACTGGTTCCCACCCCTGCTTTTCCTGGTCTCTGATTGTAGGCCCAACATCCTGCACCATAGGTTGCTGCCTTAACAATAAGGAGTAAATACATGTATCAAAAGTCAAGTGTTTTTTTTTCTGCCTCTCAATAAAATCATACAATTTTGACCTTACAAGCTCTGTCCACTGTTCAATTCAAAGACCTCAAGTGAGCATATTTCCCAATTTATTCAGTCAATAACCTATACATAAATGTCCCTTATCAACAACTTATCAAAAGAATTCATCTTTTAGATACTGAGTAATGTATATAATTTATATTTATTGATAGTGTACACACAGGGCCAAGCCTTCCTGGCTGTTTGAGAGAAATTCCACCACTGGACACCGCTGTTGCTATGTTACCACTGGTATCCATGACGATAGCTCCCACAGTGTCCTGTATCTTCTCTTCCTCCTGTACACCATTATACTCTTTATTATCATCTCTCTACACAAATACAAGAATGATGGTCATATATCAACCTCATTACATTGTATGTAGTTTGAGGCACTGGGAGGAATGAGAAACTGACCTACTGATTATCCATGTGACCACTTTCCATTAAGAATGACTGCAGATATTATAGCAAAATTTACCTGTTCTGATAACTTCATTTTCTTGCTGGCGTCTCTTTCATTTACAATGTCCAGTTTCCTTTTGTGATTCTGGTAAGTTTTCTGTGCATCATCTAAAGTATAACATAAGAAGGTCTGAATATTTTACACCTAGCCATTACTGGAGACACCTGCTTTCAGAAAGAGACTGTCATTTAATTGAAAGTCTCTCTTTCCTATATTTATAAACCAATCTTACAGCTTTTACCTTTTTTCATTTATTTACTATTTTATCTGTAATTATGTGTCTAAATTCTCTTTCACTTTGGTAATTTATTGACTATTTTACCTGTAATTAGGTTTCTAGTTTCTCTTTTACCTTAGTCGCATATTGACTATTTTACCTGAATAAGGTGTCTAGTTTCTCTTTTACCTTAGTCACATATTGACTATTTTACCTGAATAAGGTGTCTAGTTTCTCTTTTACCTTAGTCACATATTGACTATTTTACCTGAATAAGGTGTCTAGTTTCTCTTTTACTTTGGTCATTTATTAACTATTTTACCTGTAAGTGGGTGATTAGTTTCTCTTTTACCTTAGTCATGTGCCGATTATTTTACCTGCAATTAGGTGTCTAGTTTCTCTTTTATCTTATGTCATTTATTGATTATTTTACCTGTAATTAGGTGTCTAGTTTCCAAAGTTTTTATTCCATTTTCTTCAGCCCATTGCTTAGCTCCATCACCTACAAGAACACTGCAGAAGACAGTTTACTTTAAAAATATTTATTAAATTAAAAGAAGATGACATCATGATAACATCAAGCCACCATCCCTATTAGATCAGTAGGGTATGTTCAGTCATGAATTACTGCAAATCACTTTTTATTCGCGAGAATTTTATTTTTGCGTAATTACACGAGACAGTGTGCTCACATAAATTTAATTCTCACGTATAATAGTATTCCTTAAGATTATATAGAGTGATAACCACAATTCGCGAAAATTTTGTCTCGCTAATCAAGAGTCAATGACTATTTCGCGAAAATAAGATGTCGCGAAAATTTAGTGATCTACAGTATACTGTGAAATCACAAATTTTCGTGGGGGTTTAATTTTCGTTGTTTTCGTGGTATGACAAGACCCACGAATTCATGTCCACAACGAAATATAAAATGTCACACACAGAAGTACTCATTAATTCTTGATCCACGAAATCAAATCCCCACGAACCAAGAGATTTTCCTCAAACCACGAAAATTTGTCCCCACGAAAATATGTGATTTTACAGTATTTACCTTGGGTGAAGTCTCCCTAAGGACAATTTGTCCCCTAACTGTCTGTTTACCAGTGTGGCCGACACCTCTACTGGGTTCTTGACACCTGGAACACAGATTATATATTAAAACTTAAACTTAAATCACAAGAAAAAAGATCCTCTTTTCCCCATATTTATTTTTCCCTGTATTGTGTGATTTCTTACCAGAAATGGCCCCCACTGCTCCAAACATCAGCTTCCTTCCCTCCATAATAGAGGCGTCACATTCAACAGAGCCACTGAGATTAAGATTAGATCCCATACCTGCATTAGTCAGCACTGCATCCTTAAAGATGAAGACAAAATCTTGCACATACTACAGTTAAACTTTGGTATCTTGACCACCAATATCTGATTTGAAAGCCCAACCACTTTTTCTTGAAGTATTTTACCTTGGATATCTCAATGAAGTTTGTGTAACAAGACTTTACCATGATTTTAAAAGCAATACTCGAGTAGTAGCAGATTATAACACCCAAGAATTTTGGATGAATATTTTTTTAATCAATAAAAGTTTATTTCTTGTGAAAATATATAAGTAAGTTAACAGTTAATACCCTCAGATGTGGAAAATAGTACCTTTTTTTTTATTAAAGTCATATGTATTGTGAAGTTGTAAAATTAATACAACTGTATACAAGGATTTAGCCATCTTGGATTTGGTACTTGGCAAAAAAATATTTATGCTATTTCTATTTACACAAGAGCATAGCTTTCCGTAACTGTTATGTAAAAGCTATGCTGTTGAATAAACCCCAGAAATTTTACTAAAAGTGTTAAGCTTACCAAGTTAATGTTCCAAACTAGATCCAATCTCTGAAGTTTCAAGAAAACTTTACGTGTTTGCTCTGCTCCCGAGTTTTAATGATTCAATTGACCTTTGAGCTTCAGATTACCATTTATTAGTGTCTCCATATTTAATTCATATACAAACGTACATGTTACTATACCATCCCTGATGTGGTGGGAGAAAAATATATTCGTAATTTGCTCTTGCAGTTTGAAAGTTTGTAGTTTTTTTGTCCATACCTCTAAAAGTTTAACTGCCTCTGTCACACATTCTACAGCACCCCACCCTTTCTTGAGCAAATGGGACATCTGATAAAACAAAAACCAAGTATTGAAAATGTGAAACAATGGGCCCATAGGCAACATAATCCCACACTGCACATCTAAACTATCAAGCTATCAATCTATACTGTAAAATCATTTTAATCACAGAATATGACCATAATTTTTTGAGATTTTAAGAAAAAATATTGATCCAAGTTGATTTAACCTCCTGGTTGGTGAATTATGAAATACATAATTATATGATTCGTATAAATGAATCCTACAATACATGGTGAACAAGAATTCATCAATTTCATTATCAAAAAGAATCTTTTGGTGTTATAAACCTGTTAAATCTCTTTTTTTAAATCTCATAAAGCCTTTTAAATCAATTTTTGTGTCAATCTATTTGCCAAAATGTTTAAAAAGGCCAAAGGGTCACAATGCTCACCTTTTTATAAGCAGTTTTACCCAGTGAAACTTTGAACACAAATTGTGGTCCCATTCGACCCCCCAAAGTCATGATTTGAATAAAGCTGAATCTACACACCACCTGAAAATCCTTCTATAAGAGTATGACTAAGCATTAATCATGAAATTAATGCTCCTGAGAAAACATAACAGATATTTCTAATACATTTGTATGTATTGATTGCCTCTGTGGTTCCCTACCAGCAGGCATCATGGACGAATCTACATTACCTGTGGATGTTTCCAAAAAGATGTTTTGTTGGTAGGGTAATGATACAAATGAAATGGAGTAACGAAGTTTTGAATTGGAATTCCTTGAAGAAACTTCATGAAGAACAGCAAAACCTGAGTAGTTATATTCCTTTGGCAAAGGAATTTAAATACTCAGGTTTTGCTGTTCTTCATGAAGAAGGTTTTTTCTAGGTATTCATATTCAAAACTTCTTTACTCTACTGCATTTGTGTCATTACCCTACCAACAAAGCATCTTAATCTGCACTATGTCAGGAGACTTTCACATAAGTTTCATCTTGAGCAGAAGATTTTAAATTTACCCTATCAAATTTTTACTTTTTCATAACTATTTCCCAATGGAAGAGGGTGTGGCCCTCCATTGGAACTTTGAACCCTCTTGACCCCAGGATACTCTTTGCTAGGCTTACCGTAGTTGACATTGGGGACCAGTGGTTCCAGAGAGGAAAATAAAAATGTTTTTAAAAAATATGAAAATAACAACAAAGACGACAGACCACGTCACCACGGACAATTTTTTTATCAGAAAATTCACACCTCTGGTTCAGTTGAGCTAAAACTCAAATATAAGGAATGTAATCAATCAAGAAATACACAATGAAAGTCACTGAAACTGTAGTAATAATTCTTCTGAGGGGAACATTTATATTATTAATGTGTATTTACCTTTAAGCATGTAGATTTACAGAGTTTCACATAAGCATCTTCTTTTTGGGTTGAATGGTATCCTGCACCTGGAAGAAATAAATAAAAACATGACATTGAAGAATTTTTATTTATTCCTATTTTTAACCCCCTTCTAAACCAAACAGAAAATAATAGTTGAACACCATAATTACAAATTTTGCGTTTGTCCCATCACGACAAGAAGCACAAAGCAAGTATGACAAGTTGATGCTTACTCCTCTATGGCACTAGATCTTATCTCTGATGCTTCAAGAGAACTAATTTATGTGTTTGCTCTGCCCACTGTTGTATTAATTCAGTTGACCTTTGAGCCTAAGATTACTGTTCGTTATCTCCATATTTCATTCATATTCTTGCTACAGCTATACTTTTCCTGCTGTGGTGGGAGAATTAAATACAGAATCTTGCTTTCATATGCCTAATTAGATTGAGAGTTATTTTTATAATTGTATATTTCTTTTGTAAATTTACATAATTGAAATATTACATTTCTAATGCTTTAAAATTATAAAATGTGATAATGTTCTAAATTTAAATAAATATTAAAACCCAGCATTTCAAATTTCAACTGTTATACTAAATTCAAATAATTTGCATAGCAAGGTATTTAAATCCCCTTCTAGACCAGGAAGTATAAACACCTGACAGGTAGATAACACAGGTATGTCACGTGATCAGTGTGTACTCTGTACAGAGAGACTGCACTTGGAGATCGACCATGGACGACCGCCATTACTGAATTCTCAGGTACCGGTAATAATAAATAGGATAGTATTAACTCATTTGAAAACCATAAGATTGAATATGTTTTAACCATGGGAACAGAATTCATCTATTTCCTAAGTCCTGTTGGATTAAAGATGGATGTCTTTATTTAACTTTTGAAAATATTCCTAGTAAGAATGTAAACATTTTATTTTCAGATTGATATTATAGAGCTTTGAAATTAATCATGGACCCCCGTACCAGTGCCCAGGACGTGATGCAATGTGACCTGTGTGAAACCGCTGTGGTACAGATGCACTGTGATACATGTCTTGTCAACCTGTGTACAGCTTGTGTAGGAAAACATATGATATCTGATGAATCTAAGGACCACAAAGTCGTTAAATTTCAGCTGAGGAAATCCACCCCCCTCTACCCTGGATGTACAACTCATGACAAAGAACGATGTGAAATGTTCTGTAATCAATGTGACATTCCTGTTTGCACAAGTTGCGTTGCATCTGACAAACACCTTGGTCATAAAATTTTGAAAGTTCTACAAGTTCCAGATGAAAGAAGAAACAAAATTAAGAAAAATGTAACTGAATTAAATGAAACAATTTATCCCACCTACCAGGACATTGCCTCTGATGTACAAAACAGAATGAGTCAGTTAGAAAAGGAATATGGAGATCTCTCAACAGCCATAACAAAACATGGAGAGGACTGGCACAGAGAAATTGACAAAGTTGTCCAGAAACTTAAAGCTGAAGTTGATGAGATGAAAAACACACAGTTACAAACTCTACAGAAACAACTGGATGAAATAAACAAGACAATGTCTGACATCAAGGATGAAATTGATTCACTTGAAATGGCTACAGACAATAATGACTTGTCAAAACTGTTTAGTGTCACACTCAGTGTACATTTATACAGAAATCTTCCAAACAAAATGATACTATCTTTACCCAAGTTCATGCCGGGAACAATCCATGAAGAACTTGTTAAATTGTTTGGAGTTTTATCAACAAGTTCTTTAACATCAGATAAACACGGCTACAAAATGAAGACAACACAGAAATCACCAGAAGCTGGATCCTCTCCTCCAGTCAAACAGCTGCTTGATCAACCAGAGACTGTCACCACCATAAAAATAGACATACAAGCAGTATATTCGCTGATTTCCTCACAACTTTACAATGTGGCCTGTCTGAGTGATGAAGAAATCTGGACAAGTGGGAATGGTTACACCATGAAACTCTATAGCATCAATCAGGGATCACTACTCAAGTTGATCAAAACCAAGTCAGGGAACTCACCAGAGGACATAGCAGTGACAAAAAGTGGAGATCTAGTTTATACTGATATCAATGATAGAACTGTGAACATTGTGAAGAATAAGAAGATAGAGGAGGTGATCAGACTACAGAACTGGAGACCTGACGGTGTCTGTAGTACCTCCTCTGGTGACCTCCTGGTTATCATGGAAAGTAATGATTACAAACAAACAAAAGTTGTCCGTTACTCTGGCTCCACAGAGAAACAAACCATTCAGTTTGATGATAAAGGTAAACCTCTCTATTCATCTGGTTCTTATAAAAAATTCTACATTACTGAGAACAGGAACCTGGATATCTGTGTGTCTGATGGTGGAGCTAAAGCAATAGTGGTGGTCAATCAGGCCGGGAAACTGAGATTCAGGTACACTGGACATACTGCTGCTCCAAAGAACCGATCATTCATTCCACTAGGAATCACCACAGACAGTCAGAGTCACATCCTTACAGCTGATTATAACAATCACTGTATCCACATCATAGACCAGGATGGACAGTTCCTCCGTTACATAGACTGTGGACTGAGATTACCCCAGGGACTGTGTACAGATACAAATGACAATCTGTTTGTTGCTCAACAGAGCAACAAACAAGTGAAAAAAATTAAATATTTGCATTGAAATAGATCCTTGGTAATCTGAATAATGTTTACTATAGGTGTAATGAGGGAAATTTCTAATATTTTGTCACAATTATTAAGGCAAAAAATTGTGCAAAATTTTGTTTGGAATTGTATAGAAAGTGAAACAAAGTCTCTTATCTAAGCACAGAGGATAACATGATTTCTTGATATTTTAGGTACCTATTATTCATATCATTTCAAATCAAAATCATTGCAGTCCAAAAATATGTTCATCAATCCATACATTAAAAGTAAAATGCTGCTGGATTTTGTCAAAAATTGACCAAATATCAGTGGAAATGTTTGAAAATTCTGCAGACCTAATAAAACTTTATATGACTGATTAGCTAGGGGTGTCCTTACTGTGGCTTGAACCTTAAAAACCCTCAGATTTAAAATCCAATACTCTACCGACTGAGCTAAAGGGTTAACCCACTACAGTAAAACTCAGTTACAACAAAGTCACTGGGACCTACAGTACCTGCATGGCCATAATATTAAGTGAGTCATAATTTTATTTTTCCACTACATACTTCATTGAAAAATGCAATTTTCTAAAATACTAATCAGTGTTATTAGTTGCTCATTTTGATGCGCCCGGATCGATAGATCCCGGGCGTATATTGTTTTTGTCCTGTCTTTTTGTCTGTTGTCAACTTTAACCTTGACCTTAACTTTTGAGCAATAAGAGATAGAGACTTCATATTTGGTATGCATGCTCCACTAATAAAGTCCTTTCAAATGACACCAAGGTCAATGACCTTGTGACCTTAACTGTGACCTATATGCTAAAAATAGCTTTTTCCACTGTTTGTCATAACTTTTTAACCATAGAAGATAGGGACTTCATATTTAGTTTGCATACTACACTAATAGAGTACTTTGAAATGACATCAAGGTCAATGATCTTGTGACCTTGACTGTGACCTATATGCTAAAAATAGCTTTTTACACTTTTTGCAATAACTTTTGAACCATAGGAGATAGGGACTTCATATTTAGTATGCATACTCCACCGATTAAGTTCTTTCAAATGACACCATGGTCAATGACGTTGTGACCTTGACTGTGACTTATATGCTAAAAATAGCTTTTTACACTGTTTGTCATAACTTTTGAACCACAGGAGATAGGGACTTCATATTTAGTATGCATACTCCACTGATTAAATTCTTTCAAATGACACCATGGTCAATGATCTTGTGACCTGGACTGTGATCAATATGCTAAAAATAGATTTTTTGAACTTTGTTGCCGCCGGGCGCATAGCGTTTCACAAACACATCTTGTTTATAACTAAAACACCATAAAATGCAGAATTCTTTGTAGTTTCTTCATATTATTTCAAAATAATTTTATCTTTAGGCATTACAGTGAAATCACAGGTCAAGTGCAAAATAGAAATTTTAAGACTTCAATTTGTTAAGAAATTTAATACAGTAATTTGAGGTTATAAATTTTTGTCTTGACAATTTTATAATTTATTCTCAATAATTTGAACCAACGTTTCTTTTTGTATGGAGATAAAGTACTAAGTAAGTTATGCAGAGTTCTATTAAAACGTTCGCATTGACCATTTCCTTCAGGATGATGAGCGGTGGTTCTTGATTTTTTAATTCCATAAATCCTACACAATTCTTGTATAATTTCTGCCTCGAAACATCTCCCCTGATCTGAATGAATTCGTTTACATATTCCGAACTTGCAAAACAATTCGTTAACCAACACTTTGGCCACAGTTTGAGCAAGTTGATTTCTGGTAGGTACAGCTATAGTCCATTTGGTAAATACATCTGTGATTATCAAAACGTTTTCGAAACCCTGCGCTGGTTCTAAAACCGTGAAATCAATAGCGACAGTTTCCAAAGGTTCAGAAGCGATCAGATGTTCCTGACGAGTATGGACTTTAGGTGTAGGGAGTTTTGCTAGGCAACATCGCTCACACTTTTTGCAATAGCCCTTGATATCATTGTACATGCCTGGCCAATAACATCGTTGTTTTACTAGGTTCACTGTTCTTTCTATACCTTGGTGTCCTGTATGGTCATGTAAATTTTCCATCACAATGTTTTTCATACACATTGGTAACACAATTTGTTTTAATTCACCTAACTTTGGGTCTGACACTTTCCTGTATAAGACTCCATCACACACTAAAACACGTTGAATCTGTTTCAGTAATAATCCAGTTATCTTATCTTGTTGTTTAATAAACTTCACAGATGGCACAGTTTTGTTGATCAAGTGTTGTTTTAATGTAGATATTGCTTTGTCTTTCATCTGTAATTCTTTGATCTTTACTCTGTCAATTTCCGGAAATGTGGACTGTTCAGAAATAATTGCACTTAAACTATCCTTCTGTCTCAAATCACTTGGAATTGAAGATAATCCGGTAACATTGCACAATATTTCAGAACACTGTAATCTCGATAGTACGTCGGCATTTGTGTTATGCTTTCCCGAGCGATATTTAATATCGAAGTCAAAATTTGCAAGTTGTGACGCCCAGCGTTGCTCGTAAGCGCCCAATTTTGCTGAAGATAAATAACGCAAAGGATTGTTATCTGTATACACAGTAAATTTGTTGCAAATCAAATAATCCCGGAATTTTTCTGTAACACTCCATTTTAATGCCAGTAATTCAAGTTTCATACTACTCAGGTTTTTCATTTTACGTTCGTTTGGTTTCAATGTTTTACTTGCGTACGCAATTACTCGTAATTTTCCGTCTTGTTTTTGGGAAAGGACAGCTCCTAATCCATTAATGCTGGCGTCTATTTCCAATATAAACGGTTCACTGAAGTCTGTATAAGCCAATAATGGAGCGGAAGTCAATTTTTCTTTTAGCTGGTTGAATGCTTGTTGACACTCTGAAGTCCATTTTGATTCCAGTTTCTTGTTTGGATGTTTATGAAAATCTCTGTTAAGTTGTAACAAAGGAGATGATATTTGCGCAAAGTTCTTTATAAATCTCCTGTAGTAACCAGAAAATCCTAAGAATGACTTCAGTTGTTTCAGCGTTTGAGGTACTGGCCAGTCTTTCACACATTTGATTTTTTCTTCATCTGTTGATATGCCATCCTGACTGACAATGTGACCTAAGTAACGAACAGATTTTTTGAAAAAACTACACTTTTTCATTTTCAATTTCAATCCGTGTTTCTTCAAAATGGTAAATATTTTATCTAAGCGTTGTATATGCTCATCCATCGTTTTAGAATACACAATAATATCATCCAAGAAAATAAGTAGAATCTGAAAAATCTCTTCTCTGAAACACTGCTGCATCAGCCTTTGAAATGTAGCCGGAGCATTTGATAATCCGAACGGCATTCTGTTATATTCATATAAACCAAAGGGTGTTGTAAATGCTGTTTTAAAGCGATCCGATTCCTTAACTGGTATTTGATTGTAACCGCTAGTCAGATCCATGGTTGAAAACAGTGAAGCCCCATGTAGTACATCAAAACACTCTTCTACTCTTGGAAGCGGAAATTGATCTCGTTGACACTTTAAATTTAGTTTCCGGTAGTCGACGCATAGCCGAAGACTTGAATCTTTTTTTCTGACCAATACTATAGGAGACGCATACGGACTAGTACTTTCACGAATCACATCTTTTTCAATTAAATTCCGAATGTGCTGCTTAACTTCCTCCAATTGTCCTGGGGGTATTCTTCTGTACGGTTGGGTTACAGGTATATCATCCTTTGTCCTGATAACATGTTCCACAGTTGTTGTGTATCCAATGTCGTCATCATGTTTAGAAAACACGTTTTGATGTCTATTGAATAAGTCGGTGATTTTGTCCTTCATTTCGTCGGTGACGTCAAGTTGATACAGGTCATCTGGTAGCTGAAATCCCTTTGTATCTGATTTTACTTCATGTGTTGCAAAATTCTCCGAAATGAATATTTCCTCAGTAAATCCTGTTGATTTGAACTGAACTTTAGAATTATCATTCACAATATCCGCTTTTGACACTATCCCTATTCTCGTTCTGGGTCGTAGATAAATATTTTCGTCACCTACATTAGCAATGCGTACACTACAATGGCCATTTTTCACAGAAACATAAGTATTCACAATAACCAAATGCCTATGTAAATGACTCTTATTGACAAGCGGTTCCACTAATGCATTGTACTCCTTGTGAACTTGCGGTCCCGTGCAATGAACAACCGTTACACTGTGTGGGTGAATCACAATAAGCTCAGCACTGTTCACTCGAGCGAATCCATAGGTAAACGATCGCTGATCTCTATCGATAGACGCAAAAATGTTGGACAATTGTTGATCACTAAAGCGACACTCACTGGAGACTCCCGTGTTCGATTTGTTTTCTTGAAAGAGAATTTCTTTGCACATACCAATTATATTCATTCCGATAACACCAGGTACTTCCTGTTTTCGTTGTTTAGTGAAGGGGTCTGTCGGATCTTGAACTATGAGAATTCCACGCTGGGGAAGCACTTTGGTTAAACAAATAACATCACTTTCAAGGTATCCAATGTACGGTATGTTAATTCCATTTGCTGCTTTCAGTTGAATTTTACACGGGGTCAAAGATTTTCTATGTTTTTCCAAATAATTTCTATAGAAACTTTCTGTTATTGTAGACACATTAGATCCGGTATCAACTAAACAAGGAATACTCACATTTTCTATTACAATATTAATCACCGGACATGCTCCAATCATGCGTGAAATTCCAGGAGAGCCCTTTGGATTCCCGTCTACCGTCGGACTCCGGTCGATAGTGGGGCAAAGTTTTCCTGCTGTGTTCCTGTATCTTTTCTTTTTGGGCAATTCCGTGAAATATGACCGAATTCCTGACAATTGAAACATTTTCTGTATCCATCAGTGAATCTATTTTGCGTCATCGTAGGAGGGGTTTTCAAAATATCTGTGAGTTGATTAATTTGTTTTTGTTGTTGTTCAATAGCAGACATAAGCTTGTTGAATAAATTTGAATCTTCACTTTCCGTTTTCTTTTGTTCCGATTCTGAATGCGGCATTTTTACACCTTCTTCACTCAATAATATGGCCTCTTCCCGTAATGCATAGAAATCACACTCCTCTGATTTACGTACTATTTTCTTTATTTCTCTCCTGATGTGCGCATCTCTTAGATTTTCGGAGAAATGTTCACATAACGTGCGTTCCTTATGTCTGAAAACCGATGAATCCTTACGAATAATCCTTTGGAATAAATCAAGTAAGGTGTTGGAGTATTTTCGGATAGATTCGTTTTCTCCTTGTTTACAACCAAAGAAATTTTTCTGTAGTACGGTAATGGATTCCCTGTCACCGAAGGCTTTACGTAAACATTCCAACATTTCATTTGGTGCTGAGCGAATATCCGAGCGAAATTTGATTTCATCCTTAGCTTCACCCTCAAGATGCGAATAAATAAGATCACATTTTTCAGCAACAGACATATGTATAGCATGGAACACAGAAGCCAGCTCGTCGATCCAATCATCAACTGGTACATTACTTCCATTGAACTTTTGAATTTTTCGATCTTTGAAATAAGGATTCATAAAGTGGGGAACATCACGTTTTAAATCACATTCCAGTAATTCCTTTTCAAGCTCATGAACACGTTTTTGTAACTCCCTCTTATTTATTTTGCTTATTTCACAATAAATATTTTTCAAAAGAATTAATTTGATATAAAAAAAATCAGATCTAAATAACACCTTCCAAACAATTAAACCCCCTTTTCTATAAATAAATTTCAAATGAAATGATAATTTAACTGTCCAAATTTGAGAAAAAAAAATTAAAGTTCAAGTCATACACAGTTCATGGGTCAAGTCCGTGGTACACCGCCAGCCATCTTGGATTTCCCTATCGTCCGTCGTAGTTTGTCGTCGCCTTGAAACTGTTTCCCCCGTTGGCCTCCGTAGTTTGTAGTCGTTCAGTCCTCGGGATTTACGTGCTTTGCCATTGCCGTTTTAAGTGACTGCTCGCAGCGCCATATGTAACCGAGCAGTAACAAGACCAGGTCACTTTTAAATCTTTATTAACAGCAATAAACGACAATGGCATGTGTCTATAAAAAGAATATACATAAATTATAACAAAATAGAATGAAAATAATAAATTATGAGAAAAAATAACAAGTTATGAAAAAAGAAAAGCATTTCAATAGCAAATACCTTTACGGACAGCACGGCCTCGAGAAGTGTGACCTTGAAAAAACTGGCTGGCGGGACAAGTAATTTCAATCGAACATGAGTATTTATACCCAGACCTACTGCGCAAGTGGATTGAGTTGATTTTAAAAATACGCCAGTCAGGAATGAGATTACAAAGAGTGTTCGACAAAAGCCTTTACAAAATATTAGAATCATACTCACTAAATTCAATAATCAAATAAGAAATAAGTTAACAAAAGTGAGTACGGTATTAGCCTAAATAAATATATGAATTAAAATATGTAATTACTATAGTACTTGGTCACATTATCATTTTAGGACAAGAAAAATTGAATAATTCTGCATGATTCAGTGAAAACATCATGAAAATTGAGCTAGAATTGACTTCGATCACAACAAGTTTTTATAAATATAATTGGTTTTACATTCAAATATATAGCGTAAAAATGCAATTTTGACTCACTTATGGTCACATACTGTATGATATTACCTCGCTATATCTGTAATTTGTTATATCCGTATAATAAATTCGTTAAATTCATATAGCTGGGGATCCAAGATTACTTTGCTATCTCACTGATTTAGCAATATCCATGTTTGTGCTATTATCCATAGGGGCTTTTTTACAGAATGGTGTATTTTGTCAGAGACATATAAAACGGTTTTATATTTCTCTGATTTTGTGTAAAATGGGATTTTGTGTAAAATGTGTTTTTCTAGGTGTGTTTGAATACCCTAATCAAAATAAAAATAAAAATTTGCTGAATTATACAGTCCAGATATTTTTTAAAACATGCTAATTTCGCGGGATATTAATTTTATTTTAATTAGGGTATTCAGGCACACATAAAAAAACACATCATACACAAAATACACCATCCTGTAACCAAGCGCCTATGCTATTACCATTAGCATGATTAGTTCGGTAACTGGAAAAACCCGAAACACCCCGATTTTTGGAGAATACCCACACAGGAGGGGTGAAACACCAATAAAGTGGTGGAAACCCCATAAAATTGAATGTAATGGGGTACTATAAGGCCTAAGGTGATGTTTAATTGAATGATATTGACAAAATGTAAAATGTTTCAAGTTATGGTGCCATTTATTGTCACTTTCTTTAGATATAATTTAGATATAATTTCATACATGTACATGCTGGAAACTTTTTTTTTAAGTATGCAATTCTTTCTTTCAATGTATTATGTAAGTTTTTTATAACAGTGTTTGGGATATAACATTGTAAACATTGTAAGGTTTCAGTACTACATCTTTTATCTGATATATAAAAAAAAGAATCAATTTTCCAAGGAAAGGTCTTCTAAGAGAAAATTTGCATATAAATATATTACTATTAATTTCCCTTATTCTTTATTTTTTCTTTTGTTAATTTAATTTTATTTATTCATGGGTAAGAATGAAGGATATTGAGATAACAAACAATATTTAATATCAAAGTCCACAGAACAATACAAAATAGGAGCAAAGCAAACATGGACCTTTGAAAC
>NW_026926716.1:0-28420 GCF_032062105.1 Saccostrea cuccullata | reverse complement strand
TGAATGAAAATCCCAGTCAAAATCTTATCTCATTTCATCAAAAATTGGACGGAAGACCCACTCGTTGCTCGCAACGAGATCGTATCTAGTTATTTTTTTTTTTTCTTACCGATTTTGTGCACGCGATTTCTCGAAAACGGCCAAACAAAATCTTATGAAACTTTCAGGACTTATGGAACATTACTTGAACCTTATGCGTTTTTTTCCGTTTTGATGACGTCACTTCCGGTCTAGAGATATCGTCGATTTTCTGATTTTTAAGGGTCATTTTGTCCACAATTTTCCCGAAAAACGGCTCTAGATAGAAACTTCAAACTTTGAGGTTAGGTAGAGCTAAGTTTGGAAAGGTGCATAAGGTATATCAAATTTATTGGAAATGTCGCACGTCGGCGCTCGCTATGGCCCGAAAATAGTCGTATCTTGAATTTCAAATTTTTTACACCTTTTCTACGATATTTTTTTACCTGAAAATATTTTGTTAAGACATACTGAACAAAAGAAGTGTAGAATTCCAAGACCTTTCAAATGGTATCTCGACAAAAGGGCACGCCCCTAAATTTAGGGGCCTGAAGGGGCCAAAAGTTTTTTCTTTATATCTCAAAATCTATAAAGAATTTTTAATACATCAAAGAAGCAAAGTTGTTCAAAATGTCAAGCTAAATGTATTGGCGTCGTCAAAATTCGTCCGGCAATGTCACTTCCGGCCAAACCGGAAGTAGTCGGAAAACGCGAATTTTAGCCGTTCTCAACACGTTTTTAGGTAACAGATGTCTCTGGGACAATAAAAAATTATTTTCCGTCCGTCGTCGTTACTTCCGGTCAAACCGGAAGTAGCAAGAAATGGCTCATTTTTGCATTAATTAACATAGCTTTAGAGGATTCAAGCTATTTCTGGGCGTTATTTCTCACTTTTGTTAAAAATAAAATCTACTTCTGGTCAAACAGGACGGAAGACCTACTCGTTGCTTTGCAACGAGCTTTGCTCTAGTTATTATTCTTTTTTTCTTACCGATTTTGTGCACGCGATTTCTCAAAAACGTCTCGATGGATTTCCATGAAACTTTCAGGACTTATGTTACATTACTTGAACCTTATGCATTTTTTTCCGATTTGATGACGTCACTTCCGGTTTGGAGATATTGTCGATTTTATGATTTTTGAAGGGTCTGGTTGTCCGCAGACTTTCTCAATAATGGCTCAAGAAAGAAACATGAAACTTTCAGATATAATAGACCAAAGTCTGTAGATATGTATAACGTATTTCATTTTTATCGGAAGTGCCGCACGTCGGCGCTCGCTATGGCCCGAAAATAGACGTATCACGAATTTCAAAGTTTTTAACACTTTTTCGAAGATATCTTTTTACCTAGAAATATTTTGTTAAGACATATAGAACAAAAGAAGTGTAGAATTGCATGATCTTTCAAATGATATCCAAGAAAAAGGGCTGGCCCCTAAAACAAAGGATCCAGAGGGGCCAAAACGTTTTCTCTAATATCTCAAAAAGTGTTGACAATTTCTTATGCATCATAGAAGGAAAGTTGTTCAAAATAATAAATAGCAGAGGCAGAGATCATTTAAAGTCGTTAAAATACCGTCACTTCCGGTCAGGCCGGAAGTATTTGTAAATGGCTCGTTTTTTGCACACATAACCGTAAATGTCTATCAATCTCGATATCATCGTCTTCAGAATTAGACGGAAGACTTATTTGTTGCTTTGCAACAAGCTCGTCTAGTTAAGGTCTTTCGTCTTCAGCGGAAGACCTTCTTGTTATTCTTAGGTTTCTTTTCCACTATTTTTATTATTAAGGTCTTCCGACTTCCTTCGGAAGACCTTACTGTATTTCTTATGTTTCCTATTATTATTATTTTTCCCTTTTCATAGTACACGTGATTTCTCCGAAACTACTGAACCGATTTCAAAGATTTTTTCAGGAATGATGCATTGTTGTAATATCTCCAGACCTTTTTTTCATTTTTTTGAAAATCACTTCCGGTCGCATTTTTTGTCCGATTTTCTTTTTTTAAGTTGTCATTTTGTCCAAGCATCTTCTTGTAAACCACTCAAGATTGAATCATGATATTTTCAGGGATTATAAAACATCTTATTGAGTTATGCATGACGTCTTTTAATTTCGCATCCGTCACTTCCGGTCGACACAGGAGGGGGTGTTTAATTTTAAGATTTTTTGAAAAATTTAACGGGATTGATTAAAGGCAAATAGAACATATATTTTTATTCACAATCCTCAACAAAAAGCATCCATCAGAAGTACTTCCGGTAAAAACAGGAAGTAGTCGAAAATTCAAAGTTTTTCCTTTGAATCAAAATGAATCAAATAAAACGATTGAATTTGAGTTTTTCAATTTTTTTCTGACTTGCTGACTGTGATGTCAGCCGGAAATAATGCCGGAATTGTCAAAAGTCGTCAAATGACGTCACTTCCGGTCAAAACGCGTAATTACTTTTGCCAGAGACATATAAGAGGGACCGCTAACTCATTTTCGCGCCAAATTATCTTCATGTTTTCGCAGCGCCCTCACCGGGAGGCATAGAAAGACTTCCGGTCGTATTAACTGCAGTGTTTTCATCGAAGACTTTGGGGTAAATATTGCTAATATATTGTATATTTTATTATTTATAGCCTGCACATCAATAATAATTTACATAAGGTGGATATGTATGATGTATTTTTGCAGCTATAAAGAGAAATTAAAAAGATAACACGTATAACATGAGACCATGCAGCATGATGTTTACATCTTGTCGTTGTCGGTACAACATTATTAATTCTGAATAAAAATGTTCTCTTGTTGAAAAGTTGCTCCTTTTATCTTCATAAACATTGTAGACTCAGGCCCTTAGGAACCAGTGAGCAAGGAGGAAAAATCAGCAAGTATACAGGCACGTTTCGTTTTAAAAAAAGGGGGGGGGTGTAAATGTAGGACAAGTTATCTGGGGAAAAAAACTTGAAGACAAGCAAATAAAAAGGGAAGGAAATTGTCAGAACAATCTGTAGAAAAATACTACTAGTATTTTGTGTAGGAGGGGCCGGTTGGGGGCTTTTAGTGTATATTTTCAACAGTAAATGGGTACACTGTATATGTTGTGCCCCCCCCCCCCTTCCCCCATCAATATAATACTGGTATGTGATATTCGAACATTAGAAACTACCTTTGCTTTAATGTTTCCCTTAAATAAATATTATTTAAATCTCATATGTTTTTCTTTTCCTTTTTTATTTGCTCAACAGAGATTTGTCCCAAAAACTGAAATTCCTTCCCACAAAAGGGGCCTGAGAGTTTCTCAACATTTTAAAGACTTGATCATAGTATTGAGATGTATTATTTACTTTTTTGTATATCCAAGAATGTATAATAAGGATGTTAAATTTTTACATCATGTAAAGATGAACACTTGTTCATGTAATCTCCAGGTATGTCAGACATCACTCTTCTCAACAACAGACACAGATTGCAAGCAGAGGAAATGAAGAATGCATAAATTTTTATGGGTGAATTTATCCTGACCACCATAAATCTATTAAGTAAGTGGCAATTTTTACTCATTTATATCACAATAATTTGTTTAAAATGTATCATTTTGCTTCACATGACTGTAAATGTGTTATTTACATCAAAATTTGCATTAGGATAAATACCGAATACATGTATTACCTTGATTTATAGAGTGATAATCTTATATGTTCTTTGTGAGGGGATGCTCCGCCTTGCGGTGTCCTTGTTTCATGGGGATTGTTGATTTTTTTTTTTACTGCTTTTGTATTTTTTTTTTTTTAAATAAAACCAAAAAGGTACAGTTATTACCCCCAGGTTTTACAGGTATATTTCATGGGGCTATTAAATTCTTTTCTTCATTGATTTTGTCTTTTTCTATTTTCAGAGTAACAGTACCTCTCTTGATTGATTCTACAAGATTCAATTTTTTCCCCCAAAAGACCTTGACCTGCTTTAAGGGTTTTTTAAGTGGATCTAAGGATGAATAAGACAACAAATAGTTATTCGTAAGCTGTAAAGCTTAAAATTGTGTTGCTCATAAAATATAGCTGCGCTCAAAACGGCACTGAAACAAACATTGACATGTTGTATGGTTTTTCAACAATCTGCAAATGAATAAGAAATAATATCTGAAACTTTTTTGTTTTTTCTGAGCCATTTTCTCCCATGGTATTTGTAAAAAAAAAGAATTAAGACCTCCAAAATTATTAATGAGTATTCTTTCCAAAATTTTCCCACTCCTTGGACTGTAAAAAGTGTGATGAAATTTTAATTTTTCTATGTGATGCATACATGTATAAACTAAAATATCTAATGTCTGTACTGGGCCTAAATGTATGACAATAAATCTAACTTAAAATTAGCCAAGCATATTTTTGTATTTTTTGAACATATTTTTTACCAAGTGAGCTTTTCTAATGACATTTTTCTTTTATGTCCTACAAAAATTCTCAAGTACCTTTGGGTTAATTTAAACAAACTGGTACAAAGCATCCCTGGTTGAAGGGGATTTAATTTTAAAATAAAGGGGCCAAAGCCCTCAAAGGGAGATGTTCAGAGACAAAAATGGGGGGCTTAAAAAAAATAGAACCACGGGGCCCCGAAAGTAAAAACTGTGGAAGCATCCTGGGATAGTGTAGATTCTAATTTGTTAAAATCGGGCCACACTAAGGAATCAAAGTTTAACATAAAATTTGGAAAAAAAAATTTAAAAATCTTCTTTTATTGAAAACCCTAACCCAGAAAACCTGAAACCTATGGGGAAAGATTCCTAAGGTATGCAAATTCTATATTATTTAATCATGACCCCTGAAGGTAGTGCAGGGTCACAATAAGGAAGCCAAGTTTAAAAGAATGTAATATAAAAGGAAAAATTCTTTTTTTTAAGAACCACAGCCAGAAAAACTTGGTTAAAGCATTGGAGTAGTGTAGATTCTAAATTGTTCAATTTATGACCCCCGGGGTAGAATGGGGCCATGATTTAGAATCCAAGTTTTACATGGGAAAAATTTAAAAAAAATTTAAAATTTCTAGGAACCACCGGGGCCACAGGTTTGACGACAGGAACCCCCCCCCCCCTTTTTGATATAGACCCCCGGGCTTTTTCGCTTTTTTTTTTAAATAATCTTCCATTGACATATTTGTGATAAGATCTATACCAACGTTAACAAATTGAAAAATTACCTAAAACAAATGTTCTATAAATTACCCTACATTCTTTATATAAAAATCAACTATAGAGAGTGGTTAGAAATTTTGTTATAAAATGTTGGTTTAAGCAAATTTTCTAATTGATAGGATAATTATATCACAAATGTGTCATCCATATATATTAAATTTATGTGAAAAATTTAATAGGCCTGAGGGTTATTTGGGGGTGGGGGGGGGGGGGTCCTGTCCTCAAGCACTTGTGGTGGGGAGGAAAGCTGAAACATGTGAAAGCATCATGGGGTATTTATTTTATTTTTTTTAAATTTTATTTAAAAAATTTGCACTAGTCTAGTACTTAAACATTGTTTTAAAAACCAGTAAAACATACAATGTATGAGTTGCTGGACTAGATTCATGTTCAACATTATCTGGGTTTTAGGATGGTGTATTTTTAACTGTATTTTGTTTTGTTTTTTAATGCCAAAATAATGTAGATATGTAGTTAAAAAAAATCAAAAATATAATGATATAGATTTATTTTTCTATACAGCAATATAATACACTAAAAAACATTAATTTCAGCCTTTTTGAAAAATAATTATTTAATGAAAGTCTAAAAACAAACAACATATGTCATACACCAACCTGAAACCTAACACAGCTGTAACACCTATGTATGTATTAAAAACCAAGTAATTAATACACTCACACAACTGCAAAATCAACATTACAAACAAATGAGCTCGTCATAATTGGTCTCATCCTACACTATAAAATACATTCTATAATGTATTTTTATTGTTATAGTTTTTAAAAGACAGACTGAACAAATGCAACTCGAGACATAGGGTTAGATGGATTTCATCTATTTACTGTATTTAAAT
This sequence comes from Saccostrea cuccullata, assembly GCF_032062105.1. NCBI lineage: Eukaryota > Metazoa > Mollusca > Bivalvia > Ostreida > Ostreidae > Saccostrea > Saccostrea cuccullata. The sequence continues at coordinate 22,367 of NW_026926716.1, read as the reverse complement.
TTGTTCTACAATTCTTTGTCGTCATACACATGATACAAACGAAAGTATCTAATCCTCCTAGGATTAATGCCACAAGTAAATTTTGCATAAAATTGAAGTTTTAGCGATGTTTTCTACCCATTCTTATGATGAAACGCCATACTGTTTATAGTTTCTATGCCTCCGGTGAGGGCCTGCGGAATTCGGAAGATGATTTTCCATTCGGAACTCGAATTTTTGAAACGTCATGAAAAATCTAGAGTGCTGCAAAGATTTCAGCGGTCCCTCTCTTATTAAACGGAGGCTGTATGACCTCCGGTTATTGGGATTGTCTTGCCCATGGAATAAACAGGAAAGATTTCTCAAGCACCATCTATCGGTGGAATTGTTTTCATTACCTTGAGAATTCTATTTTTAGCAACTATAGTAACACAACCGGATAGGCGTGTGCATCTTTAAAACAAAGATAGCGTCACATACCAGTAAACAAACAGTTTGAATTTTTACTAAATCAACAGGATTTGTCTAATATTTTTAAAATGACGTGTATCAATATTCATTTCCTACGGATTATGTAAAAAAAATGTGATTTACTGTTAAGTTTTAATCAGACAGAATATTAGGAGATTCTCCAACGATCAATAATAAAGCGCGTTTTCCAATATGCCGACCTTTTCCACCGATTCTCACACCAAAACGAGAGCGAAGAAATGAAGTGGCAGATATTAGAGGGAGTTTTTTTTGGGGGGGGGGGTAACATCCCGCAGAAAGTGATCGAGGAACCCCACTTATCACTTGCTTCTTTTATTAAAGTAAAAACTATCTCTAGATATATAAGTTTAAACTTTAGTTTTATATTTAATTGTAAAAAACTTCAGCAAGAAAATAGTATGCTGTATCAAACTAAGTGTGGAGTTAAATGTTCCTGTATTATGTATTGAAGAAAATCCTGCAATGCCGCATGCAAATGTTTTCTCGCAGATATATGTTTTAATAATAGATCAGACATTTCGTAATGGAATTTTTTGTGCTTGATACTCTGTTGTCTCTCTCATTTTCACTCCTTTTATTCTTAAAAGGCCGTTGGTTTGCGGCCGATTTTTGACGCTTGCATCAATAGGTTTCATCAACTATTAAATGACAAAAGGATCGGTGAATAAACAAATGGTCAGTATCTTTATATCTCAGAGATATTAAAAGTCTAGTTTTGAATTCTTTATTTGTAATTATGTATAATTTTAGGAAACACATGAAAACAGATTTACACTTTCTACAAGCGGTTTGAGTGTTTGGGGGTACCCTCAATTAGATAGAGAAACAAACAGGCAACTCTGATATTGAGATCAAAATGCATTGCTAAACTTTGACCTTTGGGTACAACCCAAATCTTGGTTCATAGGATTTACATGATTTATCACATTATATGATTTATCCTAATTAATTAAAAATTAAGTATTTCTGAAATAAGTTGTCTTATTGCCATATCGTTGATCTGTTCCTTTGCAATGATACTTTTGTTTTACCTCTTTCACTTCTCAAACTTTAATTATTTTTTTATATACAATATTACATGTATTTCTAATCATTGGTATTTATGTCAACTTTTTTTAACATACATCATTGGAGAACTGATTGTTTGAACAGAGTTACTGAAAAGCAGAAACCATAGTTATATATTTATTACTTTTCTCTACGTAATTTGTAATCAGGTCCCATTGTTAATGATTGTTTTAAACAGACAAACTGAAAAAGACAACCATTTCCACTGGTATAAGAGTAAAGAAAGACATTTTTGGGTTAAATCTGTCATATGATAAAATACAACATTTAATAATTCCAGAAATATTGGTTGTCAAATCTGTCAAGATATATCTCACTTAATATCAGTCTCACTTTTCCACTATATATTCCTTAAGTGAGACTGGGATAAAAAGTTATCCCGTCTAAGTTTTATGTCAACCAGGCCTAGTCAATTATTTACTAGTTGAAAGGTTTAATATTGAAAGTATCTCATCTAAATAACAGTGAACTTTAATCATTACAAATTAGAAATCCCCAAAAACCTCATAAATATTGGAGTATCCGTTGAAAAAATGTTGACTTAAAAAAAAAAAACAATATTTCTCAAAATATTCTTTACAGCTATGTATGATATATATTTCTTATGTGTTCTCTCATACATGAAGCCTCCGTTTAACAGTACTTTCAGTACTTTGATATGTCTCTGCTTTTGCACCGAGAATAGTTTGGCAAGAGGATCCCAACAAAAGTTATCTCGAGTTATTATGAGAGCTTTATCATAAGATTAAGGAAAAGGGGCTATTTAGTTAGACAAGGGGTAAATAGATCATAAACGTTTTTTTTTTCTGAGAGCTAAAAATATTAATTTTTTAATGGTAACAGTTATCTATGAAAAATTTTATCAGAAATCATTTCGAATTGATGAAAAACCCTGTCATTTGGTATAAAGATAAACAAACTCCAAACTATATTTGTTTTTCTATAAAACAAATATGTGGGAAACCTTTACATGGACAAGTTGTCTAGCTACTGTAGCCAGCCAAGCCTTCTATTGCCACTAACGCACAGTTTTAGCAGGGACCTATATACTAACATAGGTCCCTGGTTTTGATTGATCATCAGTAAGATATAGTGTTGATTCGGTGTTTCTCTGTTTTCTTTTTATGCAAGTCATTTAAAATGTGATGTATGTACACAACAAAAGGTGAAATCAAAATGGGTTTTTTCTGCATTTGTATAGGTGTAAACAACGCGCAAAAATCCTGATTTGACCTGATTAAAAATTGTCAGTAATATTCCAAACAAATGAATTCTTGTATAACATAATGCATCATAGTCAAAGGTCTTTAAAATAAGACATTTTAAGTACTCAATATTATCATTTAATTTAAAATAAAAACATCGTTTAATTTCGTGTTATTCATCATCCGGGTTTCAGTGTGTCCCATCGAAATCGGCAAATCGGACACATGTTGATCATGTTTACAAAGTGAAGTTGAGGATTTTCTCACCATACAAGCCGTATGTAAACATGGCGGACATTTTATCTGCAGCTCAAAGTACTATTATCGATCCTTGAGGAGCATTATTCTAAGCAAAATTATCCGATTTATATATTCTTGTGTGAATTGTTTACGAGGAAATTCCGACTGTCACAGTAATAAACAAGGATGAACACTCTTGACTCTGTTTCGGATTCCCCAGTGATAATTGTATCGAATGATTAAAGAGCTGACGGTTACATTTTTAATTTATGATTGGCGTGGACCATGGGAATGAATTCGAAGGTAAGATTTTTGTTTACCTGACATTATATTACTGCTATGGCAGCTTAGAGCATTTATCAGCTGTCGATATTTTTAGAAATACACAGACACAGCGATATATTAACTGTTTTACAGTTCAGACGCTCTCAGTTAGCCTTTTAAAATCCCCACAGCTTTAAATTTTATTTAAATATGTGTCATATAACTTGCTTTCCACATGTTCAAACAAAATGTTTTTCAAGTATGTGTTTAACAGCCGTGTGATGTTAGGGTACAATAGCTGGTGAGGGCAGATACTTATTCACTTTTAATTTAGATCAGGCTTGTCAAACCGCACTATCAACATTGGTGCATCGATGCATGTTCACATGGACTGAGTTCAATTCAATGCTTTTAATTCAATTCGAATTAATTTCTGCGCATTAAATTACTATGCATTAGCTCCTTGTGAACACTAACATGACTAAGGTAAGCTAATTCCAATTAAATTTTGAGGCATGTGAGGAAATGGCAAAATTAAGTCAAATGCTACATGTTGGTGGTAAGCTAAGTACTTGTGCTATTTTTCAGTGAAAAACTAACAAAATATAGTGTTAATCACTAAAATGTGAAAACAGACACTGTGACATTATGTCAAATACATCTGTTTATGCCTAAGATGACATGATTTGTAAATAATGTCATAAAAAGCCTAACTGAAGCCTGCATGACTGTCAAAGTAAAATGTTTATTCGATTTGGTTACTTTGCATCTATAATTAGCTGTCATGTGAACACAGTTTGATTCGCATTAGTTTGATTTGCATTTAATTTAGTTTACTTCTCAATAATTTACTGAGAATTAAACTCTCCGTCTGAAACCAGGCACTCAACATAAAGTCACATGAACGTCGTAGTGTAAGTTTGGCCTACAATACCACTTTAAAGCTTGAATGTAGCTCAAAGAAGCAAAGCACTGTAGGTGCCAGTTACTGCAGAAAAAAATTTAGTATAATTTATTGACAAAAAAATTGCACACAATATAATATTGCTCAGTTAATTAAATCAATATTTTATGTCATATGTATGTTTCTAGTTCAAATTGCAAAAGAAATTTGTAAAAAAAAAAATGTAATAGTAAAGTTTGCTTTTTTTGTGATAAGGCTGCAGAAATGGTTTGTTTGTTAATTCATCTATAATATATGATGCCACCACTTGGGATAGTAAGCTGCAAATAACATTTCAGCACTTATTGCCTTTGGATAAGGAATACTTCGTGCCAACACCCACACCTACTGTGACACAGAATCTTGGTTTATACAGTCTCTTGGAGTAACCTGTCTCTAGCATTTAGCCGTGAGTCTCACCTTCTTATTGATACTTTGATTGATAATGTTATCATGAGAATCTCACTCATTGACTCATTTAATCTTCTGGTGAATAGCTTCAATATGGACCTTTACTTTGAAAATCAGTAGTATTCCTGACGTACTCTGCAGTTTTCAGGATCTAATTCACTACAAATGTTGGGTGCATGGTTAGGGAGGCACTGGCTGCGTACATGTTTTTGTCTTAGGTTTGATGCAGTGAATTAAAATCAAGCCCAGCTTCATGATTATCCATAGCGATTCTACCTACCACTAGGCTACCATAACAGACAATAATGTATTTGGGTTATATAATTTAAAAAACGATTAGGCAAACACTTATAATGAAAAGAAGCTTATCGAAAATTGAATTTTATTTCCAGTCTTTTTAGAATATATGGAAAACTAAATGGTGTCCTGATAAGGCAATTTGTTAAAGTGTGTGTTAGGAACAATGTGCTAACACAGTGTTATTAGACACTGTTAAGGCAACTTAGAACAACATGCAGTTGTGCTGATGCTCAACATGCTGCCATGCTAAGGCCTTCCAAGTTTTTTGTATGTTTAGCGTCCGTGTGCGCGCCTTGGTTTTTGACACCCCATGTTGGACAGGCGACTCAGGAGGTACCCTGAAATTGATTAATTTAGGCAAAATTGTTGAATTTGTCAATTTCTCCAGATAAATTGTGTACAGTAAGTTATATTTGGTGTATTGTAAGCATTTATTCCCTTGTTTTTGCTTAAGTAGACATTTCTTCTCTAAAATATCATTTAATAGATCAAATCATTGAAAATCATTTTAATCCTGTGTTTTATGTTTTGGCTTCAGTGTTGTTGTTATTTTTGCGAATAGATCGATAAGTTTTTGAAAGATAATAATTAAACAAAAAAACTTGCAATGGCCTAATACAACTTTTGCCACCAATCTATTAGGCCAATCGGAACCTACCTATTTTCTCCTGTCACCGACCTACCCTACATTTTACCCTCCGACCCTAAAAGTTTTTATTAGTTTCATTTTTTGGATGACTTGTTTCTAAAATACTGAAGTTGACCAAAGTTGTTCCAGAATTAATACATCACAAGTTTACAGGTTACCTTTACTTATAAATCTTGATTAACAAACTTGCTTTGAAACTGTTAACATATCATTTTCTTGTTATTAATTATACATGCTATATGTTCTGCATTCATTAAATTTTGAAATAAATTTTTTTCTAAAATGAAACTTTTTCCCTACCTACCGACCCTAATTTTTTTGGTCAGGGGAAAGGAAACAAAAGTATATTTTATTCAGCCTTTGTGTAAGCTTGGACGGCGTAGTGTAAACAGCCTGCTGAAACTTTGTTACAAACGCACTAAGTACATTGTCACCGTGTTGTCATAAGCACACTAGCCCATTCTCATAAGCGTGATAGTACATTTTTACTCACGCTAGCATGTAAGTGTCTTAAACAATTAGCATGCTGTCATAAACTTAGTAGCATGGTGTTTTAAATGAGCTAGAGCAGCATTGTTACTTTGCGCTAGCTCATTGTTCCTTATGCGATGCTGTTTTGTCACTTGATTAGTGCATTGTTCCTAATGTGCTGTAACACCTTTATGAATGGCCTTATCCTGACACCTAAAAAATCATAACCAGATACCATCTTTCTGACTCTGATTAGTCGGTTAACAACTGTTAACCATTCCCATTCCTAATAAATTTTGACATGAACAAGTTATGTACATACCCCTTATTTGAAATCATGAAAAACTAATATGTTATTTATTACATCCTCAAATAACTGCCTGTAAACCTAAATTTATAAATGATTATCAGTGGTTTACAAATAATACATGCAGAAACGTGACAGTCTGGTTTCTAACTAGTCAAGGGCAACATGTGTTTTGTTGGACCAAAGAACCAAACTGTATGCCCGAGGCCGTTAGGCCGAAGGCAAGCCCGGTTTGGTGAAATAACAAAACGCATTCGCCCGAGAACTTGTGTCAAATAAATGTTTTGTTATATACCTTTCATTTTATTATATATTTTTTGACATACATGTATTTGTACTATATTCCATAATGTAACATTAGATCTGTCATTGTTTAAAACCAAAGAATGAAAATGAAGTAACTCCGCCACTATTGTGACGTAAGCAGTTCAACCTGTCTCCGGAGTCATCCCTCGATTTTTTTATGCCCGCTCAGCAAAACATTAAAAATCTTGAGAACTTTTTTCTGTATAGATTTGTATAGGAACAATTTTTTAAAGGTATAACAATATCTTATAACTAGTAATGGTCTATCTTATCTGATAAGTTGTACTTTTAAAAAAATCAATTTCTTTTGATAGGTGTGACTGTGATTGTAAAAATGTTTTAAAATTGCAGTTGCCAAGCATCATAGTGATTTACCAGGGAAGAAGCCTGGTTGGGAGATGACAAAAAATCCGACGGCAGAAATGAAATTAAAACAATGAAATCAAGTATTTAAGTTGAAGAAGATGATTTTAAATATACTCATATTTAAATTTTGATTTGAGAAACCAACATAAATCCAAAAATATGATCTAAAGAAATTGCTTTAGATTTCAAGATAAATAGATTTTGTAAAATCTAATATGTTTAATTTGGAATCAATGTTTCTTCACAATATAAGATGCATGTTTAAGTATATTGAGGTCTTGCAAACTGCCAAGGGAAGACATACCAATTCTAATGGTAAAGATGATAAAGATATATTGAGTGGCAATATATAAGATCTAATATGTGCATATTTACAGTATAATTGAAGGAACATTGCTATCTTGGCATAAACAACTAAAGCATTAACAATGTGCATGATTCCAAACAAAGGACATGTTATTTCAAACACAAGATCAAAGAGATGTCCATCATTAGCAAAGTGGACGACAAAATCTGTTTACAGTTTAGCTCATATGAGCTAAAGCTGTAGTAAAATCTGAAATTCACCCATTATCATCCTTCTGTTAAATTCTTCAGAATTTCATTTTCCTTCTCAGAACAACTGGACAAAGTTAAGTTAAACTTGGCACAGAGCATTATTTAGTGTAGATTTCTGTGATTTAGTGATTTTCATAGGGTCACATTGACCAGCATTTTTCTCAAAATTGCTTTTAGACAGAAAAAGTAATTTCAGTGATGATAGAGCTCAGTGTCGTGTGACACATACCTACTCTTCTCCGGAAGTGCAGCACGTCGGCGCTCGCTATGGCTTGTAAAAAATCCATGGAGATTTGTAGAAAATGTTCACACCTTTTCTGCAATATCTTTTTACATGTTAATATTACTTTTGTAAAGACATTAAGAAGAACAAAAGTTGTGAAGAATATCACGATCTTCAAAGGATATCAACTATAAAGGGCTTACCTATAATTTAAGAGACTTTGCAAGAAGAAACCAAAATTTTTTCCTTAATATCTGAAAAAAAATTTAAAATTGTTAATGCGTCAAAGAAGCAAAGTTCTTAAAATGTCAAGCTTAATCTATTGAATTCGTCAAAATGCGTATTGGTGTGGGACGTCGCTTCCGGTCAAACCGAAAGTCATCAGAAAGTGCATATTTTTGTCATTCTTGACAAGGTTTTGGGTAACATATGCACTGGAGGCATTCAAGCTTAATTTTTGTCAATTCACATCACTTTTAGTATAATCAGAAGTAGCCAAAAAAGCTTATTTTGAAGGTTTTATAACTCAAAATTGAAATTATAAAGTCACTGGAGACAACTTAGCTCATTGCTTTCTTTTTGTTGACGTCATCAGAATAAAACCAGACGGGAGGAAGACCTACTTGTTGCTTTGCAACGAGCTTGCTCTATTTATTATTGTTTTTTTTTCTTACCATTTTGTAGGCACAATTTCTAAAACGGCTCGATCAATTTTATGAAACTTTAGGTCTGATAGAACATAAAAAAATCTAGATATATATTTTTTATTTTGATGACGTCACTTCCCGGTTCGGAGTTTTCTGCGATTTAGTGATTTTTAGAGGGTGACTTTCGGCAGTTTTCTCTCAAAAAGCACTTAACACAGAACTTGAAATTTTTAGTGATGATAGAGCAACTTTTGAAGAAGTGCACTAAGTATATCACAACTACCGGAAGTACGAAGCGCCGACGCTCGCTATGGCCCAAAATAGTCCTATCAAGATTTCAAAATTTTAAGCACTTTTTCAACGATAATTTTTTACCTAGAAATATTTTGTTAAAGCATGTAGAACAAAAAAGGTGTAGAATTTGAGAAGTATTTCAGATGATATCTCAAAAAAGGGCTGTCCCTAAATCAGGGCCTGAAGGGGCCGAACGTTTTCCTTTATATCTACGGAAAAAATTTGTTGAGAAAATTGTGATACATCAAGCAAAATTGTTCAAAATGTCCAGCTTAATCTATTGAAGTTGTCAAAATACGTCCGGGCGTCGTCACTTTCGGTCAAACCGGAAGTGGTAGGAAAACACGTATTTTTGCCGTTCTTGACAAGTTTTATCTGCATAATGCCATTATATCTATCTGGGGGCGTACTAATAAATTTTCCGTCCGTCGTCGTCACTTCCGGTCAAACCGGAACGAGACAGAAAATGGCTTATTTTTTGCAATAATTTAACATGGATTTGAGGAATCAAACCATTTTTTGACGTTATTTCCCATTTATACTTGTAAAAATCGAAAACCAGCTTCCATAGAAAACGTGAGGAAGACCTACTAGTTGCTTTGCAACGAGCTTGTAGTTTAAGGTCTTCCGTCTTCGCAAAACATCTGTCCTTAGGTTTCTTTTCCACTTTTATTATTCTTTTTTTTCTTACCGATTTTGTGCACAACGTCTCAAAAAGGGCTCGATGGATTTCCATGAAACTTTAGCCAGATTATGTTACATTACTGAACCTTATGCAACTTTTTCCGATTTGATGACGTCACTTCCGGTTTGGAGATATTGCCGATTTCATTGTTTTTTGAAGATTGGCGTTTGTCCGGCAGACTTTCTCAATAATGGCTAGAAGAATAGAAACATGAAACTTTAGGTATGATAGACCAAAGTCTGTAGATATGTATAACGTTTTTCATTTTAATCGGAAGTGCCGCACGTCGGCGCTCGCTATGGCCCAAAGAATACGACGTATCACGAATTTCAAAATTTGTAACACTTTTTCGTAGATATCTTTTACCTAGAAATATTTTGTTGAGCATTTTGCTGGAGCGAAAAGAAGTGTAGTATTTCAGTATCTTTAAATGATATCTCAAAAAAAGGGCTGGCCCCTAAAATAAGGGGCCTAGAGAGCCAAAACGTTTTTTTATATCTCAAAATCTATAAAGAATTTGTAATACGTCAAAAGAGCAAAGTTGTCAAAAGGTCAAGCTTAGTCTGTTGGCGTCGTCAAAATTACTGCTCGTCGATGTCACTTCCGGCCAGGAACCGGAAGTAGTATAAATGCGTATTTTTGCCATTGCATAGATTTTTGGGGTAACATATTGCTCTGGGGCATAAAAAATACATTTTCTTGCTCACGTGGCTGCTAGGCTACCAGTAGGGGATAAGCTAAATATCATCTTTGCATAAATTAACATACTTTTAGAGGATTCAGGGCTATTTTGTGCGTTATTTTGCATTTTTGTTATAAATAAATCTACTTCCGGTCAAACAGGACGGAAGAGCCTACTCGTTGCTTTGCAACGAGCTTTGCTCTAGTTATTATTATTATTGTTTTTTTTCTTAAAGATTTTGTGCACGCGATTTCTCGAAAACGGCTGGATAGATTTTCATGAAACTTTCAGGACTGATAGAACATCAAACAAACCTGATATATAATTTTTTGTTTTGATGACGTCACTTCCGGTTTTGAGATTTCCCGCGATTAAGTGATTTTCAGGGGGTCTTATTCTCCATCGTTTTTCTCGAAAATGCCTTAAACAGAAACATGAGATTTTCAGCGATGATAGAGCAACGTGTGCTCTTTTGTCACACACCACTCTCTTTCTCCGGAAGTGTCGCACGTCGGCGCTCGCTATGGGCCGAAAAAGTCCTATCGCGAATTTCAAAATTTTTGACACCTTTTCTACGATATCTTTTTACCTGGAAATATTTTGTTAAAACATGTAGAACAAAAAAAGTATAGATTGCCAAGATCTTTCAACTGATACCTCGGAAAAAGGGCTGGGACCAAGATCATGAAACCAACTTAGACTTAAGTCAAATTTTCTATCACTTATAAAATATTCATTACTTAAGGAATTTAATTAGAAATTTGCAGATAACAACTCTTTAAAAAGCAATATTGAAAAAATATTTTAATTTTGGTCTTCTCGATCTTTACAAAATTTTATAATAAAATAAAGATTTTGACTTAGACTTAAGATGTTTCATGATCCTGGGACCTGGCCCCTTAAATCAGGGGCTGAGAGGGGCCGAATGTTTTTTCTTTATATCTCAAAAAGTATTTAGAATTTGTTACACATCAAAGAAGCAAAGTTGTTCAAAATATAAGCTTAATCTAATGAAGTCGTCAAAATGCGTCCGGCGACGTCACTTCCGGCCAAACCGGAAGTAAGCTTCGGAAAACGCGTTTTTTGCCGTTCTCGGCAAGATTTTGGGTTACATTTGTCTCTGGGAGCATAAAAAATAATTTTTCCGTCCGTCGTCGTCACTTCCGCTTAAACCGGAAGTAGCAAGAAATGGCTTTTTCTGAAGGTTTTGATGCAAAATTGTAATTATAAAGTCACTGGAAACTACTTAGCTCATTGCTTTCTTTTGTTCCGTCACTTCCGGCACTTCCGGTCAAAACCGGACGGAAGACCTACTCGTTGCTTTGCAACGAGCTTTGCTCTAGCTATTCTTATTATTGTTTTTTTTTCTTTACCGATTTTGTGCACGCGATTTACTTAGAAACGGCTCGATCGATTTTCATGAAACTTTCAGGACTGATGGAACATCAATCAAACCTGATATATAATTTTTTATTTTTATGACGTCACTTTCGGTTTCGAGATTTCCGCGATTTAGTGATTTTCAGAGGGTCACATTGTCCCAGCACTTTTCTCAAAAGTGCTTTTAGCGATGCAGAACGTAAGATTTTCAGCGATGATAGAGCAACATGTGCTGATGTGACACACACCTTTCTTATTCTCCGGAAGTGCAGCACATCGGCGCTCGCTATGGCTCGAAAAAAGACCTATCGGGAATTTCGAAATTTTTAACACATTTTTGGCAATATCTTTTTATACGTTAATATTTTGTAAAGACATATAGAACAAAAGTTGTGAAGAATGTCACGATCTTTCAAAAAATATCAACGATAAGGGGCTGGCCCCTTTAATAAAGGGCCAAAAGGGGCCGAAAGTTTTTCCTTTATATCTCAAAAACTATTGAGAATTTATAATACATCAAAGAAGCAAAGTTGTTCAAAATATCAAGCTTTATCTAATGGCGTCGTCAAAATACGTCCGGCGACGTCACTTCCGGTCAAACCGGAAGTAGTCAAAAATTGCATATTTTTGCTGTTCTTGACAGGTTTTTGGATATCATATGTCACTGGAAGCTTAAATCTTAATTTTCCGTCCGTCACGTCACTTCCGGTCAAACCGGAAGTTGCCAAAAATGGCTTTATTTTGCAATAATTAACGTAGATTTGGAGGATTAAACCAATTTTGGACTTCATTACTCTTTATTTTTTTTAAATGAAAGTTACTTCCGGTCAAACAGGACGGAAGACCTACTCGTTGCTTTGCAACGAGCTCGGCTCTAGTTATTATTATTATTATTATTATTATTATTGTTTTTTTTCTTACCGATTTTGTGCACGCGAGTTCTCGAAAACGGCTCGCTCGATTTTCATGAAACTTTCAGGACTGATAGAGCATGAAAAAATCTAGATATATATTTTTTATTTTGATGACGTCACTTCCGGTTTTGAGATTTCCGCGTTTTAGTGATTTTCAGAGGGTCACTTTGTCCGGCAGTTTTCTAAAAAACCACTCAACCCAGAAGCATGAAATTTTCAGTGATGCTAGAGCAACCTTTGGAGAAGTGAATTTCGTATATCACAACCACAGGAAGTACGAAGTGCCGACGCTCGCTATGGCCCGAAAATTGTCCTATCTCGAATTTCAAAATTTTTAACAGCTTTTCTACGATTACCTTTTACCTAGAAATATTTTGTTAAAACATGTAGAACAAAAAAAGTTTAGAATTCCAAGATCTTTCAAATGATACCTCGATAAAAGGGCTGGCCCCTTGAATCAGGGGCCAAGAGGGGCCGAAAGTTTTTCCTTTATGTCTCAAAAAATATTTAGAATTGTAATACGTCAAAAAAGCAAAGTTGTTCAAAATGTCAAGCTTAATCTATTGGAGTCGTCAAAATACGTCCGGCGTCGTCACTTCCGGCCAAACCGGAAGTGGTCGGAAAACGCGTTTTTTTGCCGTTGTTGACAAGTTTTTGGGTTACATGTGTCTCTGGGAGCATAAAAAGTAGTATTTCCGTCCGTCGTCGTCACTTCCGGTCAAACCGGAAGTAGCGAAAAATTGCTTATTTTGAAGGTTTTCATGCAAAATTGAAATTATAAAGTCACTGGAGACTACTTAGCTCATTGGTTTCTTTTGTTCCGTCACTTCCGGCACTTCTGGTCAAAACCGGACGGAAGACCTACTCGTTGCTTTGCAACGAGCTTTGCTCTAGTGTTATAAATATTATTGATATAAACACATTTAAAGGTGCACGATTTGAAGGTAAAATTTTCTGTATAATATCACGACTAAATATTCTAATAGCATTTCACACAAAGACATTAAACATTTCATTTCGTCTTAAAGTTATTGAAACTTCAAATTTCTGATGGGTTTGATTGATATGTTAATGAAACCCGTGTAAAAATATAAATTTTGATTACTTTTAGATAAAATAAGATTATTTATATATTTTTGTGTGAAATTCTAAAATATATAAGTCGTACTATTATACAGAAAAAATTTTATTCAAACCTGTGTCCATGCACCTTTAACAGCTGTTTCAAGACTGAATTTCTGCATAATGTTATTTTGTAACTTCAGATCATCGACTTCTCCAAATAAGGCAATTATTATTTACATTAAAATAGAAAGAACTATGATTTATGCAAGACTTACTTTGAAATTTCCAATTAATAAAACTAAGAATTTCTGCACACCATTTTGAAATTGGATCAGGTCGGAATAGGTAGAAATTCAAAGCCCTGCATCCAAGAATCTCGTTTTTTTTGTCAGTACATGTATTGTAAAATTGTCATAGAGAGTGAAATACATTTCATATACAAGTCCTGTTTATACATGATATACATGTAAAGATTTGCGAAAAAAGTACCACATAACACGTTGAAGGAAAATCATTGTACAGTACTTACTAAATAATCCTGACAATGCAGTTAATTCTAGAGGGCTAAGCGTGTTTTTACCTGAATATTTGGAATTGCGCAACAATACATAATATTTAATCCATTATAATAAGTTCACCTCTGTCCATATTATACTGTTTGCATAATGATTATGTATAAACTTAAATTTGTAAGCATGATATTGCTGACTTCACTGATTTGTACACTTACATGTATGTATACTTTAGCATGTGTTTTAGTAATCTGAATACACACTGCATTTTTTTTATTTTGTATGTAACACTGCTGTATGCCAACATGATTGGTGCATCAATGAATAAATTAAATTGAATTTGCAGTATAGCAGAGTGCTTGCTAAAAAGTTCAACATGTATGTGTCAAGTATATCTGTATATTCAGAGTTGTGAATTAAATGTAATATTAAATACATGAACTTATTAATGTGTTTTAGTAATATGAAATGCCCAAATAATTTGAAAAATCAATGAATTAAATTGAATTGAGTTGTAAATGCAAAACTTATACCCCATTCGTAAACACGACGAAATTGTGCTTAGTGTACAAATCAAAACACGGATTTAATTTCAATATACGTAAGTAAAAGTTAATTTGCACATGTGTTCAGACGAGAATAAGGTACCGTAAGTAAGTCTTCAGATTGTCATTCAAAATAAAGAGATTATCTGACTCTAACCCTAACCTAAGTTTTTGAAATGTAGTTCAAAAAAATTAAGGGACAATTTCAAAGGGTCAAAGTTTTTGGTTTCTAAAGAAAGGTCTTTTCACAAGTGTCATGTTGTAAATTTTAAATTTACCGGGTGGCAGTAAATACAAAATTTACAACATGAGGATTACATATAAATTCAGTTATAAAGACCTAGCACTAACCGTTCATAAGTTATGTCAAGGTTATGGTGTTTTTTTTTTTAAAAAGTGAATCAAAGTCCACGGTCAAAGGGTCAAAGTTCTTGGTATCCAATGAAAAGTCATGTCAAATGGATTAATTATGTGAAATATGAAAGCCTTAGGCCTTCTTAAATCATGATCAAGGTAAGTTTTAAAAAAGTAAATCAAAGGTCAAGGTCAAAGTAGAAAAGTTCATGGTATTCAATTAAAATTCTTATCACAAATATTACATATGTGATGGTTGAACGCCCTAGCCGTAGCTATTCAAAAATTCTGACCGAGGTTAAAGTTTTGTTTTTTATAAATACGTAAATCTCCAAGGTCAAAGTCAAATGGTAAACGTTTTAATTATCGGTATCCAGTGGAATGTCTTGTCACAAAATAGAATTGTGTAAAGTATGAAAGTCCTAATATCTACTGTTCAAGAGTTATAGCCGAAAAAAATGAAATTTTTGGTAAAAGTGGTTAAACCACATGTATAAGTCCAAGGTCAAAATGTCAAATTTGGTGGCACCTTAAGTAAGGTCTTGTTACAAGGAATACACTTGTAAAACATGAATGTCTTAGTCCCACTTTATCAAAAGTTATGGTCAATGTTTAGGTTTTTGCGGACAGACAGATCGATAAACAGACAGCAAGACAGACAGACGGACATGAAAAAAATATTTACGCCCAAATCTTCGATTACGGAGGCATAAAAAATCGACCTACTGATTGATTCGATCAAATTAGATTTATGAGGAAAATTTCTTAACATTTTGTTAAAAGTTGGAAAATGTTTTGACTTCTGTATAAAAGACTTGAAAATCAAGAGTCGTTGGGTGTAAAGAAGAAGGTGGATATTGCAAGCTACAGGTTGGCGTCTTCAGTAGAATATAGGACAACTGGACAACTGGACAACTGGAAATCTTTTTTATGTCGGTAAAGCTACAATGTATAATTGGGTGCATCAAGTTTGCGAGGTCATTTTGGAACATTTGTTTGGAGAACATATTAAATGTATTTCCAGAAAAAAGAATGAAATTGGTGAATAACGCAAACGTTGATTGATCTGAAAAAATCTTTGAAAAATATAAATGTATAATGAAGAGGAAATAAACACGAACCCCTGAAACTTCTAGAGATATGATCAGGTGTCCACGGGGAGTAAGCATCCCCTGTGAAACCTTCACATCCTCTTACAGTCCTATAGCAATGTATTGATTGATTGTATGTTGTTTAACGTCCCTCTCGAGAATTTTTCACTCATTTGGAGACGCCACCACTTACCGGTGGAGAGCTGTAAATTTTGTCTTATACTCGGCACTCAGGTCCATTGAGAAAGGAGGGATCTTTTCGTGCCAGAACCTACTGCGACAGGGGACCTCGATTTATACGGTCTCATCCGAAGGACCGGTCTCCAGGTCTAACAGTTGGATTCTAACCCCCGACTTAAGGATCAACTCCTTTCTTAGCGACTCTATAGCAGACACCCTAACCACTGCTCCACAGCAATGTTTTGATCAGGTAGATGTAACATTCCGCAGTCGCATTCAATGTGAATCAATGGCCTACCAATCTGAATGAAATTGGTCAGCCAAAATATGACCCATTGACTATCACTGCTTACACAATTAATATTATAACCACTATAGAATAAAAAGGTTTTCAAGAAGTATATGGAGATAACGAACAGTATTCAAAATCAGTCCATAAAACAATATAAAATAGAAGCAGACCAAATTTGGACCTCCATAACATCCGAGGTGTGATAAGGTGCCATGGAGGAGTGAGCATCCCCTGCTGACCGGTCATGCCCACCGTGTGCTCCTTGTCATGATCGGGAAATAGCGTAAAAATCCGTCGCCAATTCAGTGTATAAATAATGGAATAACAATTAGTTCGAAAAACGTCACTCAGCATTTTTCTCAATGATAAATTGTATTTGCTGACAAGGTCATTGTATCGACCATAGAATTTACGAAATGGTGACTACAAATTTTAGCGTGAGTTATTTTCTGTATGTCATCATTTTAGAGGTCAACAGGCAGCGATTCCTTCATTATTAACCAAATTTTAATTTGTCATTAAACTTGATTGTGAGTCAAAGATAAGAGGTTTTTTTTTTTAACATTTAACGCTAGCAAGTGGGGGAAACCCAATCTAAATTTAGTATACAGGAAGACGAGGACAGATTGACTTTCATACCAAACCATCTATAATCAACCATAAACCATTATATTCTTCACAGATAAGTAAGTCCAAGAACCAGAACAAGCAAATAGGTGACGAACACGAAAGTGCTTACTCGAACACACAGGAGCGAGACAATATCGGGTATCGATCAAACAACGGTATGCAGAACAAGGAAAAGAACAAAGATGGAGAAGAAGAAGTGTTCCAAGGTGTAACTTACAAACCAGCTGCCAGATACTACATGTCAGGATTAACAGAAGCTACAACCCGCGCCGGTATCCTAGCATTCTTTAATCGTCAAAACATTAAAGTCACGCATATTAGAGTATTTGAATCAAAGTACGGAGTGTCTCCGAAGTCTGCAAAAATTAACATTTGTCCTTTTAGCGCGGACTTTGTCGAATCGGACCGATTTCAACTGCCAAATGGAGTGCGCATGAGAAGGTGGCTCAGTGTTAAACAGTGGCATCGAAATGGGCCGACGAGAAGACCTAGATCAGGAAGAATAGTGACTTTAATCGTAATTACGAACATTAAAGTTACGTTTACATCTTTAATGTTGCTCAGTCTATTAACTTGGAACGTTAGAGGTATCATATCTTCATCATTATGTTTGTCAAATGTTATGAGGCATACTGATTGTGATATAATAGTTGTATGTGAACACAAACTTTGTCCACAATATTCTAAGTTCCTTAATATATTGATTTCAATTACCAAAGCATGGTTAAATGTGAGCAAATTTCAAATGGTAGCTCCCATGGAAAATCAGGTGTTGGGATTTTTATAAAAAGTCTATGAGTTTCAATATTAAGGAAATCAATGTCGAATCAAGTAGAATTATCGCATGTGAAATAAAGCAAAGGTCTGGGTACCCATTTTTATCTTTGTAGTGTACATACCGGCAGATAATTGTATTGATACTTTATTGGAGCTAATAAACTAGACAACATGTGTACATATTATTCAAATTTTGGTCATGTTATAATTGCCGGCGATTTTAACGCAAGCTGCATAGTTAAAATTATGGTCAAATGTACTTAAGTCAAAAGAATTAGTCAATTTTATAGAGTCAAACCGGCTATTTAACCCATATAATAGTTTTAAAGCAACAAACCTAACCCCCAAATACACTTTTACTGGAAATGATACCATGCTTGACTACATTTCCTGGATAAAGCTTTACAGATCAAGTGAAAACATTTAAAATTTTTAATGAAGGTAAAATTTTTAAATACATCAGACCATCTACCGTTTTTTCGAATAATAGTGAATGAAAATCTCCATACTTTGTCTCCTATCGATAACAACTTCCGGCATGGCAAAGCATCAAACGAACAGATCGCATCATATGAGAATGTATTAATTATGAAATAACCACTACCGACATCGCATCAAAGATTCAAACTTTAAAGAAATAGAGTCCGTGTATAACCATATTACATCTATTATGATAAAGCAGCACAAAAGACAATACCAATTTCTAAATATAACAATCACACAAAACCCTACAGGACACCTGATGTCAAGAGCGCACATCAAAACGAACGTCATATGAGAAAATTATGGATGAATGATGGAAAACCACGAGGAATGGAATATGCATCCTACAGTAATTATAAAAAAGCTAAGCGTGAATTTAGAAATACTCTGGACAACGCGTACGAAATGTATATTGATGGTGTAAATAAAGATAAAGATGACGCAGCAGGATGTGACGTACGACTATTTTGGGCTTACTTAAACAGCGAGACCAAAGAAAGATAAGATATATCCAGAAATTAGACATAAAAACAAAGTAAAACTCTCCGGAGGGTGTTACAGAAGTTTTCGCTAATTATTTTGAAGAAATTTATCAACAGCATAATGACAATCAGTTTGATGAAATCTTTTTCAAAAATACACAAAAAGAATATAAGCAAATAAAAGCGATTATTTCCAATGCTACTTTACCAGGAGGTCCTATATTGCGTTCTAAAGTCTTAGAACCCCGTTTTATCCTTGAAAAAACAGAAAAGCCCCTGGGGTAGACCAAATACAAGAGGAGCATATTAAACACTGTGGAGAGAAAATGATACAAGTTTTTTGAAACATATTTAACGCAATCCTAGAGGTTTAATACGTTCCGTCATTGTGGAAGAAAATTATTATTGTCCCTATACATAAAGGTAATCACAAACCAAAAGCAGACCCTAATAGTTATAGACCAGTATCACTTTTATGTACAATTTTTAAAGTGTTTGAAAAAATCATTCATGATCGAATACAATCATTTATTTCGAGTCAGCAAGGGTACCAAAAAAGTTTAAGTTGTACTACAGCATCATTTGTATTACAAGAAACCATATACTACAATATAGAAAACAAAAGCAATGTATATTCTGCATTTTTAGACAGTACTAAAGTTTTGCTCCGTGTGGAGAAGGATATGGAAATAACGAACAGTATTCAATCTCAACGTCCATTAAACAAATATACAAAATAAGAGCAGAGCAAACACGGACCTCCGAAACATCAGAGGGGGGATCAGGTCCCATGGAGGAGTGAGCATCCCCTGCCGACCGGTCACACCCGCCGTGTGCTCGTTGTCATAATCAGGAAATAACGGAAAAAATCCGTGGTCAATTCAGTGTATAAATAATGGACTAACAATTGGTATGAAAAACGTCAGTCAGCATTTTATTCAATGATAAATTGTATTTGCTGACAAGGTCATTGTATCAACCGTAGAATTTACGAAAGAGACTTTAAACGAGACTGTTGATATTCTTGTTTCATCAACTTGCTTGTCAATAATTTACCTCGTTTAAGAAATTGTTCATAGTAACATGCTCTTGCGTATCGAATAACTGAGATATAAATACTCCGTATGCAGGTGATGAAGGTATATTGCTCATAAGAAAGGGGAAGTTGACATAGAAAACTTAAAGTCATCACGTTTATCATATAGCTTGGTTGTTAGATTACCATTAATGTCTTTTTCAAGTAAAATATCCAAGTATGAAGCAGAAGTGTCGGACTCTGTGGTATCTTTTATCTCAAGCTCACCAGGATAAATCGTGTCGACGTAGAAATGGAAATTATCATTATTAATTGACAATACGTCGTCGATATATCTAAATGTCGAGTTGAAGGCCACAGCAAGTGTTTTCTTCTTTTCACGCAAAAGATTTTGCATAAATTCTGCTTCATATGAATATAAAAATAAGTCTGCTAATAATGGAGACAAGGTTTGATGGTTAAGTTGAATAAATTGGGGATAAATGGCAAATCATGGTCTATCATTGATGATTGTCATATAGATACACAAAGTGCTATTGTTGTTAATGGATGTATGTCAAAATGGTTTAATGTTGAACAAGGTGTACGGCAAGGGGGATTTTATCAGGCTTTTTGTATTCAGTTTTTATAAATGACTTGCTCATTGAACTTAATAATGCTAGTAAAAATATGGGCATTTTTAAAAACCAAAATTTTAAACCCAACCCTTGCAGATGACATAGCTTTGTTAAGTTTGACCCAGCAGGTCTTCAAATGTTACTTAAAGTTGCCTATGAGTACTCATGTAAATGGCGTTTTAATTTTAGTGCTGAAAAATCAAATGTAATATTTAGAGACAATAACAAAAAAGTATTTAGTAATTACGCATGGCATGTTGGTGACAAGGTCATACCAATTTCGACAAATTACATCCATCTT
Organism: Saccostrea cuccullata; assembly: GCF_032062105.1. Taxonomy (NCBI): domain Eukaryota; kingdom Metazoa; phylum Mollusca; class Bivalvia; order Ostreida; family Ostreidae; genus Saccostrea; species Saccostrea cuccullata. The sequence goes on along the minus strand of NW_026926716.1, from coordinate 1,618 downwards.
GGCGTGCAACAGACATCAAACCTTCGAGCTTTACCGAACACAATCCGCTCATGTGAAAAAGGAAGGAAATCCTACTTTGGAATAAAAGCAAATTGCTTCATCCCAGGAGTTAGTCAATATTTATAGGAAAGTGTATTACCTTCAGTATTATTTGGCTGTGAGTTATTGAAAACTTAAAAAAAAAAGATTTGAACATTCTGAATAGACTTCAACATTTTATTGTCAAAGACATACAAAATTTCCACAAATCAACAAGAACGGCTGTTTGCGAAAGTATGCTAGGATTACAACCAATACAAGCTGAAATTGATAAAAAAAAATATATTTCTTTGGAAAACTCTGCGGCATGGATAGTAATCTCCTTTCCCAAACAAATCTTTACTATACGAAGTTCGAGTATCTTAACCATAACCAGACATCAAAATTCAGGTTTGTCAAAAATCTTATTTTATATTATCCCGAAATACTCCTTAGAAAGATTTCTTCATACATACATAAGTAATACCAGTTTTCCGTCCAAAAATATTTTGGGAAAAATATTGTAAAACAAGCTATTAATTACCACTACAATTCTTCATGGAAAGACGTAATTTACTCCGATCCAGATTTCACGGACTTCAAGTTTCTCCATACATCTGTGCATTTGGCTCCACTCTGGACATATCCACTTTCAACAAAAGAAATGCGAGTAGTTAAGTTCATTGCAAATCTATGATTTTTTACCAAAAAGGACATATACCAGTGCATAATCTGCTCGAACCCCTTTACAAACAGTTTCCAACATGCCCAAAACGTGTGTTTAAACATCTAATGAAAAATCTAAATTTATGTTTGAATTATCAGATAATACAGCAATGTTTACACAGATTTTGTTAATTTAAATGAGTATGATTTTTACTTAACTGTTCTTAGGGGTACCCATACCTAGTATTAGACAAAAAGAAGTTTATGTTAAAATGTTTTTCATTTATAGTTCTTAATTTTGTCACTTAAAAGACAATGTGTATGAAACACAAACATGAGGTTGTTCTTTTTATGTTTTCACACAGCGAATACAAACTATATATACTTGTTCTATACAAAATATATATATATATATATATATTTATTTATATATATTTATCTTTTTTTCTTCTCATTGATGTATATATGTTGTAATTGATGTGTTGTATTTCAAATCTAAATGGAGGAAATAAAGAACGAATGAATGAAAAAAAAAAATGAAAAAGGGGAAAACACTGGATACTCAAAAATTCCAAAGAACTTTTAGACAATTTGAAAATACAAAGTTTTCCTAAATAAAACTTTTAAAAAAAAATTGGGCTTTTCAACTTTATACACAACCGTTCCCAAAAAAAAATCAAAGTCCAGGCATTTTGATATCATTGACAACTGCTTTTTCAATAAAAATGGAACACGTAAATTTACGTACCTGGTCATTGGTCATCTGCAAAATTATTTTGTTGAAACACATTCTGATTTCACACACAAGTACTCTGAAGTTGACATCAAGAAGATGCTTGAGTTTCTGATTGACAATATCTATGTGGTTTTTGGAATTCCCATGGGTACAAATTGTGCTCCGTTATTAGTAACTTTTTTTTTATTCATATGAACA
>NW_026926715.1:0-28191 GCF_032062105.1 Saccostrea cuccullata | reverse complement strand
AAGTTTTACTGTAGCAGGAATACTTTAACCTTTTAACCTGAAAAGTCAATAAGGTGTTAAGATATTTATGGGAAAACAATGGTATACAAAAATTGTGCTGATTTTTAACCGGGAAAATCAAAATTTTTTGAAGTTTTTTTAAATTTTCCCTTTTGAAGTTTGATGAATATTAACTAAATAATTAAATTTAGCAGATGTCCACATCTTTTTTGACCTTTTAACAAAAAACTTAATGGGGTCATTTATTTACCTTTGTTTGACTTTGATGAGTAACTTATATGTTGGATATATTTATTTTAATGCAATAAGTATTTTGATCCCCCCGGTTACCCATCAACTGGTTAATTTCTTTCCATAACCCTTTTTTCAAAGCTAGAACACCTTATTTTATCCTCCTTCAATGAGAAAAAAAGTCTGTAAAACAGTTTGTCGTGTGTTGCCACCTTTGTACGTTTAATAATTTGTTTGAAATTCTCAAATGTATTATTAATAATGACATATAATTTTTAGCAGACACAAGATATCAAGATGAGAAATAAAACCAATTTTGTAAAGGGAGATAATCCAAATTTACAGTAATTACCACTTAGATTTAACAGAAAAATCATGAAAATGGGTCTGAAAACGCTAAAACATAAATTTAAACAACAAAGCAATGGCGGAGGCGGGGCGGCAGGAGGTAAATAACAAACTTTGAAACAACGTCCGTCCTCCAAGGATGTAGATGGGAAAAAAGGCAGAGTAACCCCCCAAAAATGGTCAGAATTTCATTTGTTAGATTTTAATTGGTCAGATTTTGATTGGTCAATCTCTGCCTCTCCTACCACGGTAAGACATGGAACAAAATTAACATTACAAAGCACAGCTATACAGTATTTCAGACTTTCACATTAAAGGAGGACACTTATTGATTACAATAATTTTTTTTAAGTAAACTTAAATTTATTTATTTTAATGCAATAAGTATTTTGATACCCCGGTTACCCATCAACTGGTTAATTTCTTTCCATAATCCTTTCAAAGCTAGAACACCTTATCTTATCCTCCTTCAATGAGTAAAAAGTCTGTAAAACAGTTTGTCGTGTGTTGCCACCTTTGTGACGTTTAATAATTTGTTTGAAATTCTCAAATGTATTATTAATAATGACATATAATTTTTAGCAGACACAAGATATCAAGATGAGAAATAAAACCAATTTTGAAAAAGGGAGATAATCCAAATTTACAGTAATTACCACTTAGATTTAACAGAAAAATCATGAAAATGGGTCTGAAAACGCCACTGAATTGACCAAAATAGGGAAAGTTCAGACCCATAAAGGAAAAATAAATGGCAACACACCTCAAACATAAATCATACCAAAAGTGAGTAAAATTTACAAAAATGGGAATAAACATATGTCCTGTAATGCAAAAAAACAAAAATTTGAATTCACAAGTGTCTTATGAGGGATAAACATTCCCCCCATCACAACCAAATGAGTTTACTCTTCCTAGTGTATTATGTCTGTGGGTCCCAAGTATTAACGAATCACTATGTAGAATGTCTGATAAGGGAAAAACCCTATGCCCTTATAGTCGCAAATCATCATCTTATTCGCTGTTTTTTACTAAGTTCAAAATGTATGTGGTATTCATTTAAGGACTGTTCGAGCAATGTTTTAGATGAGGGATAGACATATCCCCCCATTTGGAAAATATTTCACACTGTAAGCTTCCGCACCATTTTAAATGTTTATATGCACGCGATCTTGTCACCTACCAGCCTAAGTATTAACAAATGACTTAGGCACTATTGTTCTGGATGAGGGATAAACTTCCCCCCATACGTTAATACTCTTAAAAATCACTTCAAAGTCGAGATCCTACACAAATAACAAAACAAATCTGCTCCGAGGATCCACTTCCACTCAAGCATATATCAACATGGTGTCACATGTCTTATGTAATATTTAAATGCATCCGACTTCCATTTACCCGGGGAACCAAATCTGACTATCGCTACCCCTCGTGATGCACAGTAAGAGGCCTTTCCCGGGATTCGAAAGGAATGTCCTTTGAATCTATTGACATCCAAATTACAAAACATGAGGCTTTGCTTTAATATGTTTGAAAATTCTTGCCTTGTAACTGCAGTGTTTTGGGGGTAGAAAAAAAGGGGCCCATCGGTCCCCCCTTTTATCTTTAATGTAGTGTTCTAATGCCCCCCCCCGGGAAAATATTTTAAAGATTTTCAAAAATTAATTGTAAGAGTAAAAACTTTACCATCAGAATGTTTATAATTTTGAAAGTGAATCAAAACTTTACTTTTTTAAAAAGTAATCTGTGAAACTTGTAAAACCTTATTAGCAGTGCCAACTGATGTTATCTCTCCTATTCTGAGGAAGCCGTGAAAAGCCAATAAAAACATTGTTTGAAATAATGCCCTTTTATATATGTTCGATATCGTATGTTCTAAAGCATCACAAATTTTATGCAGAACTACTATGGTTATTGGTAAACGAATATCCATTGAAGGTCTTGATTTGGGGACAGGAACTTAATAGTTTCTGAATGAGAAAGCATGATGTATTGTCAGGCAAATTATTAATTTTATGTATATATGCTATTGATAAAATAAATACACGATAGAGGAGGCTGCATAACCTTCAGCAAAAAATAAGAGATAAACAAAGCCAAAGTTTCCTGAGACAACGGAAGATCATTACTCATATCAAATTTGTTTGCAAAATTTCTATAAATAGACCATGCCCGTTTATATGCTTGAGTGGAAGCTGGTGCCAATTTTGGGAAGTCAACGGGTTCCCTAAAAAGCCCGGTTTCAAAAGGAGGTAATGTTGGCAGTTTGGGGAATCCCCGTTGGTTCTTTGTCCATCCAAGGAGCAAGTTGATGGAACTGCTGCACCTTCAAACGAGACAAGCAATCACATAGAATTTTTTCCCCTTGGTACCCAGATGCCTAGCTTTAAACAAAATGTTAGACTGCAAACAAATTAGCACTAACTCTCTAACCAAATACATTAACTTTTATCCTTAGACGATTGCTTGTTAATGATATGCACAAGGGCATAATTGTCTGTGTAAAAGTAAATGCATTTGTTTTTAAAAATATGACTCCAAACTTTAAGAGCTAACACTATTGGGTAAAATTCCAAGAGAGTAATATTAAATTTTTTCCAATTATCATTCCAAGTCCCATAGAACCAGTGCCCACCTAACACTGCCCCGTATCCTATAGATCCTGAAGCGTCTGTATACAGTTTTAATTCTTTTAATCAACCCACCTATCTGGTAAAAAAACCAACCTACCATTAAATTTTTCCAAGAAGGCTAACCAAGTACATAAATCTGCTTTTACTTCTTTGTTTAGTCTAATGCGATAATATGCGGTTGTAATGCCAATAGTAGTGTTGATAAGTCGCCTTAAGAACGCTCTACCTGGCAAGACTACATTACACGCAAAATTAAGAAGACCAATCACTGACTGCATGTCTTTCAAAGTAATCTTTCTGCTTGGTAAAAGCTGTTCAATTGTATCTCCCCCTTTTTTAATTTTTATCAATAGGTAACCTTGCCTCCATCATCTCGGTGTCTAATTCATATCTCAGAAAAGTCATTACCTTGTTAGGACCAAATGTCTTATCCTTAGCCATAGGTACACCTATGTCGGCGCAAACTGTTAAAAATGCCACAAGTTTTTTGTGGCACTCTGTCGCAGATTTGTCAACAATTAGAAAATCATCTAATACATGAGTCATAAATTTAATTCCTAATTTTTCTTGTGCAATTCACTGAAGTGCTGTACTGAACCTTTCAAATATACGACGGGGAAGAACTGCAACCCATCTGAAAAATGTGTCAAAATACCAATGACCTTGCCAAGTGAAACCAAAGTATTCAAACTGTGATGCATGTAAGTTGATAATTCAAATGCATTAGAAATATCTTTTTTGCAACAAAGACCTTCCCCCACCCCGCTTAATGTTTTGAATAGCATCCTCTACAGAAGAGTATTGAACAAATGACTTTTCCCTTTGGGAGCCATCATTGACAGACTCACCTTCCGGATTTTACAAATGATGGATCATACGGTACTCACCCTCTGTTTTCTTACTAACTAGACCAAAAGGGGGGAACAATTTAAAATTGGCAGTGGTTTCTTTTTTGAAAGGACCCAAAATTTCCCAAATTTATCTCCTTTTTAACTTTTTGCTAATAACTTCTGGTAAGTCCAGTGCCGATTTTAAATTTTTTGAAAGAGTATTTCTATTTTCCCCCGTGTAACCAATGTGGAACCCATATCGAAAACCATTAACTAAAAATTCTGTTTCTACCTTGTCATACCCCACCAACCAGTACTCTAATCTACTGGGATTTTTTGGAGTTGGACCCTTTGTGGGATAGGTTGGCTTTGAGAATTTAGCATTACCTGTGTTGGTTGATTGCCATTTCCTTGAAATGGTTTTTGGGTTCTGGATTTGCCCAAAGGGAAACGAAATGGCCGTTGAATTGGTTTTTTACTTTGAGATTGGATGGAAGCCACCACAGTTATAACATCTGTGCTGGAATTTGCATGATGAACCAAGCCTACAAAACCTTCCAGCTTTGTGATAGGCAAAGCATCCCCCCTGAGGGACTTCCTCATACGTACCAAATGACGAACGGTCTGGTGTTATTTTGCTTGATTTCCCCTTTTCTGATTGTTTGGGGCCCAGCATTAACATATATGTCCATATGGACATCACCCCTTCTACCTCACCTTGTTTTTATGAGTTCCCGAACTCCTTATCATATTTTCTCCAGTCCCCCTTTTCCTCTGCAATTTGCCTTACTGATTCCATGTGTTTTGCAAGCTTTGGCTGTGCAAGTGTATCTTTAATGCAATATATTGTCACATACCTTTTCCCAGCAGTTACCCAGTCATGCAGGGATAACGAACCATCCCTAACTTCGTCGTCATCTGTGGATCGCATATTGTGGATAACCACCTTACCTGTCTGATCCTGTTCCTCTACCTTGATAGAATACTTACTTTTCCCCTTTTCCTTTTTTAACAACAGAGCCATATCAACATATTGTTTTGACCAAATCTTAGATTTTATTTTGTCAGAAACATTTCCTCTATCGGTACTGATGACTTTTTACAAAACCTGAAATTTTTTACCCACATTTGCTGCAGGTGGAAGTTCAGTACCTACAATCTGTGGGAAATGTGTTCGATTACAGCGCCTGATACCAATCCTGAGATACTTGCATCCACTGACTTATTTGTTATTTGACAAACTGACCCAGAAGGACCTTTCTGTTAAGCTATTGCTTGATGTAGTGGAAGCATTATTTCCCCTTTCTCCCCCCATATTATGAACAGAATATTTCCCCGAGTTGCAGTAATGGTTTTATCTCTGCTAACACCTTTCTCCGTGACTGCCTTTTTTTATGGTTTGGGTTAATGCAGCCAAGGTTTAGGAGGAACATCAAGGGGTTGAGTGCTTTATCGACAGCCACAGCATCATTGGTAGTGGACTCTCCAGTTCCGTTCTGTGCACGACGTGGTCTTTTACCTGACTTTTTTTTGGAAATGTTGGGCTTTATTCCTTTTGCCTGGCATAATGCTGGTAAATATATACCTATATAAATTTAAAATTAAGGAAGAAGTATGTATCCAATATATTATGTTATGTATAAATATAAACTGTAAAAGGCTTCGGCCTTAATTGACAATGAACAAGAATTGTAAGACCTCACTGTAGCCAGTGTAGGCCCCAACTGTAAGAGTCAGTTAGCCTACATGACAACGTATTTGAGCATATTGATATTTAACATTACATTATATAACCACTTTCATCGCTCAGTACAATGTGTAAATCTAATACAACAAACTAGAAAGTGATGAACCTTTTCCTTCAATTAATTTTTCACTTCATTGATTCTGCCGCTTCTCGATAAAACACCCTGTATCACCTACAGTTGTTGACAAAAATTTTCCGGAAATAGAGTAAAAGAGAACCAAAAGTGTTTTGGAACAGATCTGTATTTCCCCGAATTGCCGTAAGCCAAAAAAGCACCCATTGTGCGACTGCAAAAGCCATTAGTCAACATTACTAAGCCGCTGCTGATCGTAAGAACTATCCGCCACATAAAAAAAATTGAAAAAGTTATAAATCCCCCCTTTGAAGCCGCCCCCCCCCACCTGTTAATTTAAGAAGGCTGTAGTGCCTTTCCCCAGAAAAACAACCTGTTCGGCTGTTGTTAATTGTTTTCATCACTACTACAAACGAGGTACTTGAAGGGCTTGTAATGTATCTAAGCGCAGTTGCAGAACAATAAAACCTTAATAAATGAATAATGAAAAACCACTATTTGGGACAAGACTCAATATCATATAAAGGGGATAGCAAATACAAACAGTAAACTTGTACCTTCAAAAATGATTTTTTTTTTTTTTTTTTTTAAATTTTTAAATTTCCCCCATAATCTGGAAAAATTGAATCGAACATGATTAGGTAAATCAACTTGATGTTGAAATCGATATAAAAATCATCAAGGTAAAAGTGGGCCTAACATGAATTAAAAACCAAAAAAGGCTAAATGTCAAGTACAAAAGACTGCCAGAAACTTGTACCTAGGACTTGCCTAAAGTACTGTAAAAATTCACAATATTTTAGTAATCAACTAATACCGAAACAAACAAATTGGCAGATATTTTTCCAACAAATTGTTTTCTTTTTTTTCAGAAAAAGGATAAATCTGGAAGGCATCAACATGCACTTCCAGACTTATCAAAAAAAAAAGCGATGGAAAATAAATGCCGGGGGAAAAGTTGAAACTAAAATGAAAAGACCCGTATGGGTACAAACTTGGCAAGTACAAAAGACTGCCTGAAACTTGAAATTTGGACTTGCCTAAAGTACTGGGAGAATTTCACAATATTTTTTGTAATCAACTTATACCGAAACAAACAAAATTTGGGGGACAATTTCCAACGATTTTCCTTCACAGAAAAAGGATAAGTCGATCTGGAATGCATTGAAATACATTCATAGACATCAAATAAAAACCGATGGGAAAAAAACGCCATATGCATGGTAAAAGCTGAAACTAAAATGAAAAAACCCAAACGGGTTTAAACTTGGCAAGTACAAAAGACTGCCTGAAACTTGTACTTAGGACTTGCCTAAAGTACTGTAAAAATTCACAATATTTTAGTAATCAACTAATACCGAAACAAACTAATTTTGGGAGACATTCTTCCCAAAGAATTTACTTCACAGAAAAAAGGGTAAATCTGGAATGCTTTAAAATACATTCCTAGATATCAAATAGAAAAACGATGGAAAAAATCGCCATCTGCATGGTAAAAGCTGAAAAACCAAAAAAAAAAAAATGGGTTGAAACTTGGCAAGTACCAAAAAACTGCCTGAAACTTGTACTTAGTATCTGCCTAAAGTACTGTAAAAATTAAACCAACAACAAAACAATCAATTTGCTGATACTTTTTCCAAACCGAAATTTTTTTCACAGAAAAAGGATAAATCCGTTTTACATTATTAGACATCCTAAATGCCTATCGTACTCAGTCTGTTAAAATAACAAATTGTTGTATAATTTCAAAGAATATCTATCTGAAAAATTGACGAACAATAAAAGTAACAAAATGTTGACAAACTTTTATGACTTAGATGTATATCTATTTTCTCGCTGAAATTAAAGCTCCCCTTATACTCCTATATAAATGAACATTCCCCTGACTGTTCAGATAACTCCGCCCCGAACAAATTTACGACTGCAGTCTCCTTCACCGGGGGGAAACGAAAAAATTCCCATGTTCCCAAAATACGCAGTAACCCAGTGCTGGCAATGCATCTCTCAATATTGCGTTTACTTTGTCTGCAATATTATTTACCCAAAACCAACACCAAATCGTGGCAATAATTTACAAACAATTATTTTTGCAACTTTATAGCGGCGATGCATTACCGATACCACAGATTCAATTTCTGCAGCTAACAAGGTAGCGTCGGTACTAGGATAAAATTGTTCTCCCCAATCATTAGAACAACTACATCTGGACCTAAAGCAAATACGCTCTCCATATCCTTAGATATTACATCACGAACCTTTCTTCCACCCACACCCCCGTACAGAACGGAAAAAAGCTTTTTCCCAGACCAAGGCTCGCAGAATATCTAATGTCACCATCTTTTAAGAATTCATGAAAACGACGCACAATTGAGTGTCCAAGAATGACAACTGAAGTTTTTCTCATAGAAGACATAATGAAATAAATTTACTCACCAAAATCTTGATAAAATAAATAACAAACTTTGAAACAACGTCCGTCCTCCAAGGATGTAAAATGGGAGAAAAGGCAGAGTAACGCACCGCATGGTCAGAATTTCATTTGTTAGATTTTAATTGGTCAGATTTTGATTGGTCAATCTCTGCCTCTCCTACCACGGTAAGACATGGAACAAAAATTTAAAATTACAAAGCACAGCTATACAGTATTTCAGACTTTCACATTCAAGGAGGACACTTATTGATTACAATAAAAATTTTTAAGTAAACTTTAAAATTTTTTAGTTAAATATTTAATCTGAGTAAAGAGGAAACCTGAAAAAGCTTTCATCCCCTTGTATGAACAAATCAATTGATGTTAAAGCAAAATATCCTTTAAACCAAAAAATTGGGAAAAATCTGATGACTCTTAAACAAAAAGTTCTCATTATACTAGTCAGAAACCATTAGTCTACCTACTAAAGACAAAAAAAACGAATGTCAACACAACAAAGGAAGTAAGGTTCCTTCCCTTCCTTTTTGACCTTTGGATTGACCCTGAATAGAGATAACCATTTACTTTTAGGCAAGTATAAACTATATACTGCATGACTAAACATGATTTGTATATTGAAATTTGAAATGGTTTCTTTAAGGGTAAAGTCATAATGTTCCAACTGTCTTAGTGAGAATTATGATCAATTACCTTTGTGAAATATTCCGAACTTCCAATGCTTCTTATTTACATTAAGTAACTGACTCAAATAAAATTGTTTGTTTTCTAATTTATTTTATAGGAAATAATATGCTGACAGTGAATCTAATCATTCTCTTTTTCTTTTTTTTTTTTTTAAAACTGGTTAAAGTAATGTTTACAATTGTCTTAAAATGCTCAAATGTAAGTTTATTTCATAAAGAAATATCTTTAATGTATAGATTAAATGTACTTATAGATTAAAAATATATAGATGAACCCATTTGTAGTAAAATCATTTTTTAAAACCTGATTTTCTTGCCTATTCTCTCATATATTTCCTAGTTTGAGTATTCTCAAATTATTGATTACATAAGCAAACAAATGTAAGACAAAGCCGCAATATATGCTAAATACCCTGAAATGAAATGGTTACATATGTAAGATGTGTAACACATCATGTACAACTTTCAAAAATTCTCCACATAAATATGTCTTTATGCAAAAGATAAATGTTAGGGTACACTTTTAAAATACATTTTACATGAATCACATAAAGAACATTACAAATCATTTCTTTGAGCTTGTTTTCCTTGGGAACATCTGTGAACAGATATTCTGTTTTTTGTTTGTTTTTTTTTTTTTGATACATAAAAAGCGTCCAAAAATCATTTGAAATTGTTGTGTTAAACCCTGATACTCAGAATTTTAAGAGTTTCTTATGTGTGTCTTACTTAGAAATGTTTAAAATGTAACAAAAATGAAACTCATAATTTGATTTAATCAGCAATGATAAAGTCATCAGGTTTCCACATGCTTTTCTATCACATAATCTACATTTTTTCTACTTGTATGTCTTTGGTCAGAAAAATTGAAATCAACAGAACTTAGCATTCCATATAGAGGAATATGAACCCTAGCTATTAGAAATTTGAAAATATTTTTGTGCATCAATGCATTATGTTTAACAAAACAATCTCTTTCACTGTGATGAAAATTGTCTTCTTCATATAACATGCAAATGAAGAACTTCTTTGGATGATGTCATTTTCACATGCCAAAAAGAAACTAATTCAACAAAACTTAAAGACAATCATTAAATTTTACAGAAAATAAAGGAAAATATCAAGACAGAAGAATTCAAAAAAATTATACAATTATCATCCAAAGATGTATATGTTTGGATTTATTTTTAAATTTAAAAGCAAATGATATGCTGTCATTTAATCTTTCAAACTTAAAAAAAATTCTATACTTTTGAATGAAATTTTCAAAATCTAAAGGAGTCTTCCCAATACCTATCTATTTATGACTGAAGGTATGTAAATCACCAGAGTTGCTGTACTGCGCCATTTGAATAAAAGTCATATCCACATTCTTGACTTTTTCCCTAAACCTTATTTCAAAACATATATTATTCCAACCAGTCTTTATCTATGCAGTGATAATAAGATTTTTACAGAATTCTAAGGTATTACATAGTAATAGTCTTTAAACACCCTTGAACATAGTGGATATGATTTACATTTCAATTCTTTCCAAAGAATATGCTATGTCACCCAATAAAGCTGATATAAAGTCTCTAGGTTATCACAAAATGTTAAAGTTACAACAACTGAATTTTACCCAGGAGAAATATGATCCAAAAATCTATAGAAAATCTCCGAATCTTTCTTTACTTATGATGTGAAGTTTGTAGGTTTCAAATTATTGTCAAAGGTAGTTATCTCAATAATCTCATGCTTTGACCTTGACAAAGTGTCCTAAACAACAAAGTGTATTCCTTCAACCATTCTATATGTAATAAGTATGAAGAATATGAGATGATAAAGATATTCAAGATATTATTGCATCACAGATTATTGAGCACCTGCATCTTGATATGGGACACTAAGGGACCTTTATCATATTTTAAGTTCTGAATTGAGAAATAGGGTACAATACACACATATACACAAATACAATATATTTAAAATTCCAGAAAAGTAATAATTACATCAAATCTATCATCTGAATATCTATGTAATTTCTAGGGGGGTTGTAGAAATAAGATGAACAATAAAAGGTTTAAATGTATGCTTCTCATACATAACAACTGTCTTCAATATGAATTGGTAAAAATAATAGTCACATCTAGATACTTTGAAGTCCGTGAGAATTAATTTTTAAAGAGCTCATGATATCAGAAAATCTTATTTTCAATACTTGATTTGACTCGATTTCTGTTTGATAAATGACTACATCTTATCCATAGTCAGTGTCTGACAGTAAAAAGATACAATCCTGGGTCCTTTCTTTGTCATCCTGTAAACCACAGTCTATGATTATAATGATTGATTTAGATTGGAATCATATTTATTTATATCCACAACTTTTCCACTAATAAAAGTAACTCTCACAATATGAAAAGCCTTTCCGTAGCTTGTTCTTGTTACTTGAAACACTAGTAAAGACACGAGAACTTGAGTTGAGTGAAAATGTCATTTATTGACCAGATAAACGACGAAAGTGAACAAAAACACATAAATATACAATATTACATACAATCATGTAAATTATACCTGGGAAAAGGCCAAATAATGATTAGTTTCAACTTAGATATGATATATTGCGACTTAGTGCTTATCCCACCTATTGTTATATAATGATTACCAAGTTTGTGTAACAAGAAGGTGGCGTAAACAAAGAGGCCACACAGCATGCTAAATGCTTGCATGACGCATGCAGCGCCACCCAAGGAAAGGCATTTCATAAATTATATACTGCTCAATATTAATTGTAGCAAACATGTGTTCTTTAACAGATAATAACATTGTGTACTGAATATCATATAACCGTATGGACTAAATAAGCATAAACATTAAAAACCCACATAAGCACAAAGTTATATCTGAATAAGTAACAAAATATAAAGGACAAAGGTTACTAAACCTGTGAGTAACATAAGGTTAACGAGACTAAAAAGGAGACCATATGCTACCTCATAAACAACATGAGCTCATTTTTATAATTTATATTTCATGAACATCCATATGCTGAACTCATTCAGAACAAAATCCTGCTGAGCTCCAACTAACATACAGTTTTTATAAGCAGCTGTACGCTGACCTGATACACAAATTTTTGAACTTCTAAGCTCATGACATGATACAATTTTGAAAACAGACATATGCTGACCTGATACACAATTCTCAAGACCAAACTTAAAGCTGAATTCCAACTACCATACATAGATTTTATGAGCAGCTGGGTGCTGTCCTCAAGTATATTAGCTCGCAAATTTAAGGGCAATTTGAAGAGTAAAATGTGCATCTAACTAGCACTTAATTTTCAAAGCAAACACTTTGCAAGATCACTGACCAAAATACTATTTTATTTAAGCAGCTAAATGCTGACCTCGAAAGGTTTAAATTTGTTGTTTCATTTTGATAGGATGCTTTAAAATTTTACAATTTATCACAGCAACCATTAGCTGGCCTAACAGACTTGATTTATACCTTTAATTACTGAAATGGATGTAAAAAAAAATTATCAGATTCTAATTAAATTCTGGAAAAAACAAACATCCATATGCTGACTTCTTCTTTCGATAGTCGATGGCAGTACATGTATAAGGGGAACATTTAGTTTGGAACTGATTTATATGTTAAATCACTGGAAATGGATGTAAAAAGTTTATCAGATCCTAATTAAATTCTGGAGAGAAACAACCATATGCTCACTTCTCTCTTATCATAGTCAATGACAATACATGTACAAGGGGAACATTTAGTTTGGAATTCTTAACATCAAGTGTGGAATTCAAGACCTGAATGCGTTTATTTTATGTAACGTCTTTTGAGTGCCAACGGCCGAGTTATTGGATTACATTTTCAGATAAACCATTCTAAGCTGCCACTAGCAGTACAAAACTAGCAGTACAAACACAAAAACTATGACCAAAGTAAAGCAATCAGTCGAAATTTACTGCATGTTTTGATTGGAATACCACAAAACTGTACTTAACTGGTTCATCAGATTTGAAGGTGAATAAAGGACCAGATGTATGTTTATATTACGTAATGTATACTTTTCAGGCATGAACTGGACAAAATTGACATTTTAAGTCATTGGCTGTTAAAGTAAGTATCACTGGATGCCTATCATTCATAGTTTGGAATATCTCATTGTTATCTAAAGTGAATTATCATCAATGAATATTATGGCTTGTCTTTGAATTACTTTGGAGTTGTATGTATTGTTTATAGGAACGAGTTTGCCTAAGTGCATAAATACGTTCAAGGCAAGAGGGAAGACTGTTGATAGTTGGTTCTTGTGTCTGCTTCTTGAAAACTGTGGAATAAGTCAGGTACTAATTCATTAAGATGGGTTTTGTGATTGGAAGCTCTGGGCTCTTTTGACAAATTTCCTACCATAAAGGAGTATTTGGGTCATAAAATTAAAAATTGCAATTAATTCTTTCTGTAGATGGAAGATAAAAAAGTAAACTATGAGTTTTTAAGGTATAACTGCTACATTATCAGCGAAAAGGCAAATTTTGATAGCTGAAATATGGGACCAAAATGTCTACTAGCAAAATGATTGGAAGGACTTTAAGATAAATTTGACAATCTATATGAATATCTAACTAAGATTTAGCAGACCATTTTAAACCATATACAGTTTCATAACCCAACGCACCAGATGCATCTATCTACTTATAAATGTAGCTTCTGTAAAGAACACCACTAATACCGATGAAATATTGACTTGCCACAAAAATGATCTATAAAAGCTACATTGCCTTAATTCAACATGTTCCTTAGCAGCTGATTTTCTATGTACTGGTTTGGTTTGCAATTGGACTCAGGAGTCAAATCTATTAAGAGTCTCAAACAATGCACGACCAGGTGTGACCACTTGACAGGCAAATTTTGAACATTTATCATGGACTGTCCCTCTCAACATTTGTCTCATATTAATGAGTTTGTTCTCATGTCTTAGATAATCTACTTCCCATAGGAATAGAATCTACCTCAATTCCATATATAGTCAAACAAGTTGTCAAGAAGACAGTTTTTGATTCTTTAGAGGAAAATCATACTCTCAAATGTAAACGTTTGAATTTTCTAACATCAGAGAGACATTTTGAGATATTGGCCTGATTTTTATTCCAACATAAACCATTACAAGGACCTGTTTAAAAACTTTAACAAAACTGACAAGATGAACTAGCACCCATTGGTTAACATTTATCAAATAATATTGATTGATCAAATGATAGTCTGAAGGTGCTTTGGGATATTTCTAAACTCATCTCCTATGTCTAGCTTAGCCATAAGTGCCCCTCTCAGATATTTCTTGATTAACTGTAATACATTTTCATTAACGTTACATTGCACAACTTATTTTTCACAAAATGTGTTCATTTACTGATAATACATTATATCATTTGGTGAACACTATTAAAAGTGCTATTATATTCTGATTTAAAATCATTTCATTCTCAAAAACATATATATATATATATATATATATATATATATATATATATATATATATATATATATATATATATATATATATATATATATATATATATGTTTTTGAGAATGAAATGATTTTAAATCAGAATATAATAGCACTTTTAATAGTGTTCACCAAATGACATGGTAAATCTGCATATACATGCACCTGCAAGGACACGAATTGAGTAAAATGACAAATATATTTAATATAGCCAATTTTCAATTATTTATGATGAATTGCTTTTAAAATGGATGCATTAAAAGTGTAAACAATTTGACATGGTCATTATGTATGTGCATGTATTTGCGTGTGTGTAAACCTATAAAAATACTAATATACTAGACTGCCTTATTTAATAAAGCTTGTCGGGAATAAGACACCAAAAGAAACTTGGGGGAGCATTTAGTGAACATCTGAAATGGTTCCCATTACAATTAAAACTAGTTGACTGAGGATTTAATGATTGACATTATTTTCTATCTGAATTGAAATATTTTCCTCTTTGAAATTTAGAAGTAAACTTTTGAGGTCAATGAAATGATCATTAAAGATTTTATTTATTTTTTTTTTGTCTACTGATAATGGGACAGAATCTAGTTGTTACTGTTAAATGTATCTGCCACCGACACACCTGAAAAACAATGCAACTGTTAGAAAGACAATGCAACTGTTATAAGGGTGTATACCAAATTGGAACTATTTAAATCACTAGAAGAGGTAATAGAAGTCTGCGGTGCAGTGGTGCAGCCTTTGAAGCGATCTTGTTTGTAGAAGCATTGCTGGGAGTCAAGGCTGTTGCTGTTGTCTAAGATTTGCTGCTGCCAGCTGATTTGCTGGAGCAGCCACTTGAGTCGATGATCAATTGGAATCCACCGAATTGCCCAAACTGAATCCACAGAGAGCAATTGAGCCGGTTGACTACGTAACCTCATCTTTTTGGCAGGCTTCGGACCCGTCACATTTTCCTCTTTTTTGGTGGCATTTTATTCTACAATAAGTCCAAGCAGTTGTAATTGCCATAGGTGATAATATAATAGAATTAATAAATTTTTTTGCCACCAAGCTATAAACACATGGTAGATAGGAGCAAACATGCTTACATTTTTCATCTTTATCATTTGTTATTGAACTCTTCACAATGCATGTTGCCAATCTATTATCATATCCAAGTGTCGGCTCAGCTTAAAATATGTCAGCCCATCATGGTCATAATAAAATTCAACAATTGTGAAATAAAAAGTGATAGGCAACCCACTCTTTTTATAAATAAATAAACAGATCTTCCAACCTTCATTAGATACATGGAAGATTAAGAAAAACAAACTGGAGCCTTCACATAGTCACATGCAAAAAGACATTGATAGGCAAACCACTTATAAATAAATAAACAGATCCTCCCAACCTTCATTAGATATTGGGAAGATTAAGAAAAACAAATTCCTTTTTTGAAATAAAAAAACAGATCGTCCCAACCTTCATCAGATATTGGGAGATTAAGAAAAACAAACGGTAGCCTTCACATAATATGATGGAATCAATTGACGATTCCCAAAATCATTTGGAATCAATTGACAATTCCCAAAATCAATTGGAATCAATTGACGATTCCCAAAATTGACCAGTACTGACACTGACAAAAACAGCTGGAGCCTTCACATACAAAAAACATTGATAGGCAACCATTCTTTTAATAAATAAACAAATCGTCCCAACCTTCATTGGACATTGGGAAGATTAAGAAAAACAAAATGGAGCCTTCACATAATATGATGGAATCCATTGGCGATTCCCAAAAATTTTACCAGTGCTGACATTGACAGCAAATTATGAAATCATGTAACATAATGTGCAGAAACATGTCGAGTTTTACGTTGAAATTAAATAAGCACTAATATAATGTCATATTTATGTGTAACATGTGACATGACATATTGCGGCATTAGCCAGAATCTTTATCACATGCATTCAGTGTTTCCCTAAGAGCCGGCAATCAGGTAAATTGACCGCTTTAAATGACAAAATTGTCGCTTTAGAATAACAATTTGTTGTAAGATCCACAGAGATTTTGTGATCTCTAACCCTTTACTTTGAAATAAACGGAAAACACTGATGCATAACCATCTATCATCATATGTGCAATGTAATACTTATCATTATTCTCCCATCCAATCAGATGGGAGGCATGAAGGGCATCACTTTTTATGTTCTGAAGGTACTTATTCATGAACAGTTGGTCGTGGCTGCTGTCTTCAGGTGAACCCCATCACTTGCCAAGTATTTCATGTCTGGGTTCCAGAAACTGCAGTGGTGCCAAATTTAATTATTGCTGGTGAACTGGTAATATTGATCGTGTAAAAGTTTATTATTGTCAATCACTGTCGCCTACTTGGATGGATGTCTGCTGACCAACTTGAAAGTCGAGTAATTCTCTTGAGCTGGCTAGCTCGCGGGTCTTGAGACCGCCCCTTCATGCCGACTAATCCGAAATCGATTAAGACATTGCACAATCAATCAAACTGTCCAAACTGATAACGCATCTGAGGTGGTGTCACAGGAGTAGAAAATATAGCTTTAAATCAGTGAAATTTATATTTCTCTCTAAATTGATTGCAACCTCATGTTTGCGTAAAATTGAATTAATTGAGCACTCGATCCCGATCAAGCCGAACCCGATCCAAACATGAGTTCGATCCCGATCCAGTCGACCCCACTCTTTTTACATTAAAAATCAATAACAACTGAAATTTTAATCTAAATTTGTCAAAAACAATGTAAAAAAGATTGTATATAAAACATTTTATGAGACATAAAATTGTATTCATGTGCTTCTAGAATCCTCCACCCATCTACAGTTTTATTTTCTTGTATCAGTGTTCTAGCAGAGGATATACTGTATTCTGTTAGTCTCTGCATAATTTTACTGAGTTCCCCATTAAGAATCCTTGAAAGGAAAAAATTCTTAGTTGAAAAATTGCTATGCAATATAAGCTTAATAGAATTCTAAATATAGACAAAAGAAGGGTATAAATACAAGGTGTAACATCAGATTTTGACTTCTCAAAACTATGGGTAACACCTCCAGTAAAGAAAAGAGTAAAGGAATGAGTAAAATTCCGTTTGGAAAGAGCGTTCTTACAGAGAAAGATGTAGACAGATGTATACCAATTAAAATAAAAAGAGATGGCACTATTGAGATCATTTCTCATGAAGAATATATTCAATTATATCCCAAAAAGGATGAGCCTTATGATGTCAGAGATTACATAGACAGACCCTTGATTGCAGAAGAAGCCAATGAAGAATATAACCATTTATTACCAAAAGAGGGTAAGAATTACCTGGATTACCCTGAAAGACCTTTGACTGGAGAAGAAGTCAAGCTTATAGATGATAAGAGAGAAAACAGTTGTCAAGAAAAAGATTGTTATAGACATAGGATTTTAACCCCATAGAGGTGAAGAGACAAGAATTAATGAAGGAAGTTTAAAAATGAACTCTTGGATGATACTAAGCTTATTTTTGAGAGGGAATTTTCAGTGTTTGTTTACCACAAAATTATGTATTCTGATAAAAAGGTTCTCACTTCCATTTGCTGTGACTTAGACCTCAATAAATGACCTCTGGTCATGATTATGATACACACTCTGATCATCTGTTGTCTCAGATGTGAAGTCTCTATGTTGTTTAAAAGATTGAATCAGGGTATTTGTGTTCAGACAAACAAAGAGATATGATGAAAACAATATATGGATAGATCTAAGATCTTGGAGCATACATATTAATGATTCAAGGAGAAAAAACATTTAAATAAATTACTAGATTATTAACATAAAGAAAAAAAAATCATAGAAATGATATTGAAGAAAAGGGTGATGTAAATGATGTGAGAGACTACATTGAAAGAGTCACTTGACTGCAGAAGAAGCAGTGAAGAATATAGCCAATTATAACCAAAAGAGAGTAAGGATTAAAATGTATCTGGACTATACTTAAAGATTTTGACTGGATGAGAAGTCATTAATGGATAGGAGACAACATTTGTCAGAAAATGGAATGTTAAGGACAAGATTTTAAGCCCACATAACCATTGGAGAAGATACAGACATTAATGAAGCAAGTGCAAACTTAACTCTTGGAAGACATTAAGGCTCATTAGGAGGGTGAGTTTCCAGTATTTGTTTATTATAAATTATGTATTCTGCCACAATAATTCCCATTTTTCATTTAGTGTGACTTAAACCTTATAAACTAACCTTTGGTCAAGATCATTCTGATACATATTCTGATTGTCCTTTTGTGTCTCTATGGTACAGTGTATTTGTGTTGAAAGAGCTGAAGACAATATACAGACAGATTGGAGATTTTGGGAGCTTACATGTTAATGATATTAAGGAATTAAGCTGAGGTTAGCAAATTAACCCTAAGATATAAGTTATTTTTTTTTAAATGTTACAGCTTAAGCTTTTAATTATCATTTGGCAAAGAAAAAAATCATACATTTTAGTTTTAAAATGCTATCATTTTTTTGTATAGCTTAAAATATAGAGATCTTCTTCTAAAGGAGATCAATATAGCTTAAAAATGATCATGACCACCCAGCCTTTTTAACTTATAAAATCCTATCTTTTACTTCTCAATTCAATCAATTTCAAAGTATAAACATGCATAGTAAAAAATAAAGATCACAGTTATATTTCATTTTAACTTTACCTTCAAGTTTGTTTGTTTCTAACTATGTTGGTTGATTAACTGTGCATTTCCAAAGGAAGAGCAGGCAGTCTTAACTTCATAGACAATTGATTATAAATGGGTAGGAACAAAACATATCTTCCATGTTGATGACTGTAGAAATAAAACCATATTTGTTATTATGACACAATACTGCACAAAACAATGCATGATTAAATATAATGCCAAAAAGATGGAAATATATGTTTTAAATAATTACTTAAAAATTTTGTTTTTAACATTTACACCAGATGAGAAAAGTACATCATGTTATCTATAAATAATTAAAAAGCATAATTACTTTATGAATATCACACACAAAAAAATTATTATCAGGGTAATTATTAAGACATTAAAAGACTTATTCTTAACAGAAGATTCAATTTTGTTAAATACCTGTCCGTACATAACTAGTATACAAAAACACTACAAGCATGTACACCATGTAGTCCTTAATTTTTTTGAAAAGCTCATTACTAAGAAACAAAAGTGAAAATGAAATTATAAGTGTGCCATATCACACATATTTAGAATGAAAACAAAAGTAAATAAAATTAATTTATGTACATTTATACTTTTCTCTTATTGCATTCTTAATATCTCTTTCCGCACCATTTAGTAACTCTGAATCTCAAGGGTAGGTAACATAAGGAATTATGAGATTGTATCATAACTCATGCAAAAGGAATTACATGTATTAACATTCTGAGGATCCCTGAGTGTATTTAAGGCTAAATAAGGCTGTGTTTATATAAATGTTAGAGACATCAGATCACATTAAGTATTACGAGGTAATTAAAATTACATAATCATGGTGAAATGCAAAGATGACCTTCATAGGAAATGAAAACAAAAACAAAAAACAAGACAAGCTTACCAGATATCCCACTATATACCCAATAAGTCTATTCAGTAGATAATCAAGTGAAACAACATATCTGCTGATCCTGGAAAATCATACATATTCAGTGATACACAATTAACCTCATTTTAAACTGAAGTGAATCAATAATTTTTAGACAAACAGGCCAGACTTGTAGAGGATAGCAAATTGTATTTATCCAAAAATTTAGTATACATTTTTTTTTATTATTTAAATTAGATCATGGGATGCCCTTTAATAGAAATATTAAATGCACTCTGCGGTACATTCAGATTATACATCACATGAACTGAGGATAAATACCACATTTACAGAAACAGAACTTTACATAATTCATTACTCTTAATAAATAACCGATGTATATACATGAAGGTTAAAAAAAAAGGGGGGACACACATGTTTATAAATTTACAGAGATGCTCAGACTGAGTTTTTCTCACTTTCACTGGGCCACTGTTGCACCAGAATGTAAAAGTATAAGTAACAAAATAAAAACCCCAAAAAACAAGAGATTCTGCATGTTTCATAAAAAAGATCAATTAGATAAGATTCATTGGCATAATATGATCTGAGTGATTATCTCCATATCCTTCATTTGGTCACTGTGATAAAAGGTTCATAGAGAATTATCACTTTATTTGTTATAAAAGCATGTATCAGAATTTGGATTTTATAACATATGCTATGAGGCTCCTCATAAGAATATTCAAAATACTAATCCAACAAAAGGTTTATGAGTGATAATATATCATAACTCATGCAAAAGGATTTATGAGCATTTTGAGGATCTCTTAGTCCTAGTGTATTTTAGGGTACACATGGCTGTGTTTTTATGAATGATATAAACATAAGGTATATAACACAGTAATAATGAATAAATACAAAGATGACCTTCATAGAAAATGTATCTATAAACAAAAATATATGTAAAACTTACCATGTTTATACTCAGTATATAGTAATATTCATTAAATAATCCAGTGAAATAACATCTAGCCTGATCGAGGATTCAGCTGTTCAGAACTTTCTTGGAAGAAAAATGGTTGAAAATCAGTGTAAGTACTGTAATCCATAGGATCATACAGTTATTTACATGAAGTCTCCAGGGCTGTGAAAGTCTGTGTTATTTTGTCAAAATAAGCAGCCACCGAGGCTGTAAAGGACCAACATGACGTCATAATCAAGATTTGAATCACTGCCAAGTTTATGACGTCACAATGCATAGTTAAGCTGACTGACTAGACAATGTACAAAATCGTAAACAGTACGATCAAAACGTAAGGCTAACTTATTTTTGCACACGACCCTAAACAAACCCATGGTATATAAACCAGCGCTGGACATTTACGATTACTCAGAGTCACAGGACGCAGTGGGATTGGACTTGGGCATGTATAATCTTCCAGAATACATGAATAAAGAAGATATGGGCATCTTGACTACAACTCTGGATGGGATTGTCAACATGCTGACTGGTATTGATAACAAGCTGACCGATCTGAAAAATTACAACACCAGTGAATTTTGTTTGATTCGTGCAAAATTATCCAAATTAGAAGTGAAAGTCACTAACATGCAAGACAAAATGAGAGGAGGAGGAAGCACTTACCAGAAAAAAGAGGGACAGGGGGGAACCGGAGATACTAAGAAAACTAGACAGAAGGATCCATGCTACATCTGTAAAGAGTTAGGGCATTGGGCCCCAGATTGTCCCAGAAAAAAACAGGATTTGTGCTACAAGTGTGGGAAATTTGGCCATTGGGCTAATAAGTGTCCAGAGGATGAGGAGGAGGATCAACAATTCGTAAAAGAAATAGAAAAACTGGAGAAAAAGCCTCAAGAACCCAAGACTTCAGGGACACACCAGACCATACCTTTAGTGAAAGAAGGAGACAAAAAAGAGAAAAAGGAACACAACAGAGAGATTCCAGGTCCCAGCACTACTCACAAGAGGAAACTACCCCTGACGACCGATAAGGCCCAGAAGAAGAAGAAGTAAATTGATGTATTTTCATTCTGAATAAAATTGCATTGTTATTGTCTGTCTTGGTTATTGTTTTTCGGAAAATCCAGTTTGAACCGGCTAGGCTTTGACTGTGAATGAAAACGTGACGTCATAATCACATTCTTGACTCGCTGCCAAAATCGTAGTACCAGCGTTGAATCGTAGTAGCAGCGTATAGTCAAAAAGCTATCATGTAAGTGCCCTATTGGAAATATAAGGGATGTGTACTGAGTGGAACCACCTTAGCTTCCCCAGGGTTAGGGTTAGGGTTAGGGGCTAGGGGTTAGGGTTAGGGTTAGGGCGAGGGGTTAGGGTTAGGGTTAGGGCTGTACTCAGTTGACCCACCTAATCCTAGGGTTAGGGTTAGGGTTAGGGGATTAGGGTTAGGGTTAGGGGGTTAGGGTTGTGGGCTTGGTGTAAATTGTAACATAAATTTACACTTTTTGTAACATAAATATTCAAAAGTGTAAATTGTAACATAAATAGTGTAAATTGTAACATAAATAGTGTAAATGTAACATAAACATATTTGACCCCCAAAAATCGATCTCTTTGATTTTACTGATTGATTTAACCCGAATTTAATCTGTTTTGAGATTTCTAACCCTCTGGGTTTCAGCCTCATATCTTAATTATTAGCCGAGATCGTATCCATTTATGTTACAATTTACACATTTATGAAGCACATATTTTTTTGTTTTTTATACCTAAATAAAAATAATTACAGAATTAAAAAGTTATAAATCAATATTTTTGTATCATTTTAAGGTAAAAAATATTGACTATTTCCAAAAATAAATCTGACACAGGTCTTCAAAGTTTATGTTACATTTTACACTTTCTAACCCTGGGGTTTACTCAGAATTTATTTTTTTTTTAAATATTGATGCTTTAGTGCTCTTGTACACATTCTTTTGATATGGATTCCTATAATAATGATATAATACACAGGAAAGAGCATACCTTTATTGAATTTTTTTACAGATTGATGCTTTTCTGCTCTGATACATCTTCTATTGATATGGTTTGCTATATTTATGAAATACAAAGCCACAAGGAGCTTACTGGACATCCAAAAATACAGAATAGATTCATAGTTTCAAAACATGTCCTCCAGTTAAATATTCCAGGGTATTATTGACTAATTCCTTCCTGTAAATTTGTGCAGAGGATATCAAGAAAATATATATGTCTGCATCCTCAAATGGTAATACGTTAATCAATTTGTCCATTTTATATGGCTATTGGCTTAATCTCCTGTCCATTCATAAGTAAATGTTTGTGGGAATATTTTTTTTGCTAAAACATAACAATAGATCAAATTGTATTAATTCATTTATTATCAGTCTTGGGACAATTTGTTGTTTTCTTCTGTGCTTTTCACCTGAAAGAAAAAATATACAAGTTAGTTTTTTTTTTGGAGTCGTTTCTATCAAATAGAACAGAAAATATCAAGTATCAATTTACATTAAAACAAACATATATGCTTACTTTTTAGACAGCAACCTTCTTTGAGCTCGAACCCTATCCCCGATTCTCTTTTGATAATCTGTAGGATACATATCCTTTACCCTTGCAATAATCTTCCTTCCTTCCTCGTCCTTCTCCAACAGCTCTACGCATGTTTTGCCTTTAATAACTTTGTCATCATCTACAAAATAAATTAGATGAAAACAAATTATCAATTATTAAAAGGAGTTTCTGGTTGAGTATTTGAATATTAATTGTTTTTGTAAAACTCTGCTTCTCACCATCAATCAGTTTTTTGCAAGTGCTGAGGATAAATGCAGCTTCTTTAGTGGTGAACAATCTCCTCTTGTGTTGTGGTGCTGGCAGGGATCCCTCAGGCTATAACAAGTATTTTTTTTATTCTTGTTTTGAAATAATAGGCTTATGTTATAATAAAGAGACATAGATCATTTAGAAGCATACCAGTGGAAGTGTGTTTTCTTTGTCGATATCATCCACCTCCTGGATAATGGGACCTTCATGTCCATCAATTTCCCTGACCTAAAGAAAGAAAAATACACCATAATACACAGCATAAAACTGTACCTAAAAGCAAATCTTTCAAAAATGTCAAAGATAGTTGTATCATGAATTTTTACATAAAGCATTGAAAACAAACCTCTTCGTCCACATTTCTCATTACACTCTCTATTACTCTGACGATCTTTACAGCATCACTTTTTTTCTGGGTGAGCATGTAATAGGCATCCTGAGTCGAGGGGCGGTGGTTCATCTGTTGGGCCAGAATGTCACGGGCCAGTGGGTACTTAGATCTAACCTGTAAGGAGAAAGTATGCTTATCTATCTATCTATCTATCTATCTATCTATCTATCTATCTATCTATCTATATATCTATCTATCTATCTATCTATCTATCTATCTATCTATCTATCTATCTATCTATCTATCTATCTATCTATCTTCCTATAACTAACTTACTGAGGTAGCTGTGGCCTTCCTCAGTTGAGTAGCCGAAATGGACTTGGTTTGGTCTGCGGCCTTCCAGATTGATTTTATGGCTTTGTTTACTGACGAAGGATTCAAAGAAGAGGGACTGGCCGTCTTTGAGGGGTAGGTAAGAAAAACCGCAGACCTCTCCTCCTCCAGCTCACTGGTGAACCCTGGTAACCTTGGTCTGATTTTGGTCAAGTATATCTGCATGAATTTCCACAATTCCTCTGAAAAAACGAGGGTGATGGGGGCTATGTAGCCAGTCTTGTGATGTGCAATCTGAAAAAAAATAATGTTAAAAGATCCTGATTATTTTTTAATAGAAATAACATTCAACCTTAGAAATCCCCACTCCCTAACGTACCATTCAGTAAAAAAGAAAATGAAGAACGAAAAAACTCACAACTGCCACATGGTTATTGTCTTTCTTCTCTGCATTTTTTATGTGTCTGACTTTTAAGTTGATTAGGGCGCCCACCCTCTGCCCATTATTAATCAGAAGGTTCAACATTAGAAAATTTCTGGCCAGCAGAAAATTTTCCTCCTGCAACTCCCCTTCACCCAAATCCTCCTCCATGTCTTCAAACATCTCAACCGCTTCAGTGTATATTTTCGACCTTTGAAACTCTGCTATATCCTCCGGCTCTATTCTCTCTGCTGTAATTTTTAATATCCACATATATATATTTAGACGAAGATATATTTAGGGAGAGAAAAATATCATTAAAAAATGTTTTACTGTAATTATTGAAACATGAAAAAATACCATCATCTTCCGCTCTTTTTTCAACTCTCCTCTTTTGTATGTCAATTTGGAGGGCCCTTGCCCAACGCTTGAACTTTTCTGTAAGGGCCGTTGCCACGGTTCCCTCTAACTCCCCCGTGTCCACCAGAAAGTCTATAAAATCCTTCAGCGATCCTAAAGAAATAACATTGACAGCAAATTTACAATCAACAACTTTTTGAAATGTTTTATAGACTTGTTTTCAGTAGAGGTTAATAAAATTTTACCAAGATAAGACCTAACAGTCCCAGGTGCGAATTTATCTCGTGCCATTGGTAGCCATATGTCCCTGATGTTGGATGGTGACAGAAGTGATTGGATATCCAAATCTGGATCTATGGTGGACCAGAGGGAGAAAATTTGCTGAGCATGTTGCTCAGCAATCTTCTGCCCCCTGTTTTTCTCCCAGCTCATTTGCCATCCCTTGAAATTCCTCAGTAATTTCTCTAAAATAATTTATTAATACATTCCATATTTTGTATAAGGAAGATTTATATATTTTAAGCTTAGATAATTCTAAAAATAAACTTACCCTTCCTCCATTCTCCCCTACTAAAGGACCCTCCCTCTTCTTCCATTACAGCTTCAGCTGGTTCCTCACTAAAAAAATTTAATATTAATTTTATACTTTAGTTTTCTTGAAATAAACAGTTTTTTTTATTTATAAACATTAAAATTAGAAAAAACTCACATCAATTCTGCTCCTTTTGCAGACATCACCAGCTGGTGTAAGTCATCCCCTCTTTTTTTCTGGTGGAAGACCACCATGTGGGTATCCAACCTTTTCACAATGGCATTACACCCTCTGATTGGGCAGTGTTTCAATCTTTATAGACAGAAAAATATTATTCGGAAATGCAGAAAGTTTAACATCTAAACATCAATGTTAGTATATGGATTTGCCATTTAAATCAGGATGATTTGCTTACTTGCTGTTGGAGCCTTTTACTCTGGCCTTAGCTGCCTGCTTGGTGTAACCGTGAGCTATGGTGAGGTGTCTGGGTAAATGTACCACCTCTATGTTGCAGTCAGGGCATTCCTTTCTCTTCCTTTTTCCTGATAACTGTTTTCTTGGGCCCTTCCTTGGTCTTTTAGTTTGTACTTTCTTCTTCTTTTCTATAGAAAGTAATATGCTTGTAACATACTAATACTTATACTGAAAACAAAATAAACACAACAGAAATATTTACTTACCCGTAGTCGGGCGAGGCTGGTCAACAGGATCAGGGATCGGCTCAGGACTGATCATTGATGTTGATGGCTAGAAAGCAACAATATATATTTTGTAAATCGATTTATGCTTCCATTGTCATTTAACCCCAAGAATACTACATCTGGCTCTTAGTGAGTAATAGTTAATTCAGATGTTTACAGTTTATAAATTATAAACCTGCTCTGTTGTTTTGATTACCTCATCGCAGGAAACCTGAGAAATGTTCAAGCTTTTGACATTAGCAATCTGGCATAACTCATCCTCTAAATCACCCTCCTCCTCCTCTTCTTCCTCTTCCGGAACATAATCCGGATCATCCTCTTTTTCTACTTCATCCATAGCTTGTCTGAAGTCTTCATCTTCTTCCTCTTCCAGAGTCGGGTGATGGTTAACAGGATCAGGGATCGGGTCTGGACTGATCATTGTCGAAGTTTTAGGCTAGAAAGCAACAATAGATATTTTGTAAATCGAATTATGCTTCCAGTGTCATTAAACCCCCAAAATGCGACAACTGGTTTGTTGTAAGAAATAGGTCACTCAGATGTTTACAGTTAATAAATTACAAACCTTTTCTGATGTTTTGGCTGCTGCATCGCAGCGAACTAGCGAAATTGTCAACCTTTTGATCTTTGCATTCTTATACATGTCCTCCTCTAATTCACCTCTCTTCTCCTCTTCCTCTTCATCTCCTTTTTCATTTTCCTCCATTGCTTTCTGTATCAACGGGATAAAGAATTTTTTGTTTGTTTGTTAATTTAATTTCTTTAAGTTTTTATGTATAGAAAACTTGTAATTACCCTTTTCTTGATGCTTATTTTCCTCTTAGGCTTGTAATTGTCTGCATGAGGAAAGTGTCCAGTTAACTTCCTCATGCGAATCCTCATAAGTTGTGGATTATGAGGGTTGACCTCAAACCTCTCGCTTGTTGGTAACTAAATAAAAATTCACATGGTTCGGTCTTTATAAAAGAGATATATTAAAATCGAACCGTATCAGAACGAAGAATAATGTAAGCATATGTTACCTGGAAGTCAGGATTGAACGGTACTTTTAGAAAAAAAGTATCCAATTCCTTCTGGGTCAGATCTGCCTCTGTTGTAATCACCTCCTATATAGAATGCATCATTGCATTAACTGTCTGTATATTGAATACGTCTCACATAGTGCTTTGCAAACTATCATAGTTTTTAATTAACATTTGACTTATATTATTCCATAAAAAATACATTTAAAAAATATGTAACCTACATCTTCTCCATCTCCTCCATCTCCTTTACAACTTCTTGTTGTTGCCATAATGTACTTCTTTAGCTGTTTCTGTAAGGATTAATCTGTTTTAATTGATTGGTGCATTCTCATTCTTATGTTCATTTTTCTATTGTTAAATTTATAATCTTAATCATATTTAGATCTTGTGTAAAATTGAGTAAACTCAGAGGAGAAGATAGTGTACAATTCATATTTTAAAAAACCCGTTTATCTACATATATAGCTAGCGCATGCGCACTGGATAGTGTCCTTACACTACAAAAAAATTATGTCTAATCCTGTGTCTATGGCTTCTGACAGTTTGACTTATATAGGAGCAGAAATAAAGATACCATTGACATTTAAATAATCCTTATTATCTGTATATAA